>NW_022884449.1:0-33315 GCF_011952205.1 Bombus bifarius
CTATTAATAGTTCAGTAAGTAAAATAAATTTCTGTCTAGGTTCTTCTCCTTCGTCGCGCTCTATAAAAACATAAATTTAAATAAATATCAGCAGTGAGTGTAGCGATTTAGTCGATCAGATCTTAGAACGAAAAAACTTGTTTAAAAATGGAATGGATCAATTTAACTTCTCACTGGCTCACTTATCAGTGTTTATGTAACTCTTTCTCCCATTTCCTCTGCGTGAAACATGCAGCTTGGGAGTTTCGATTCGATAAAAAGTTGCGACTCTGAATATCCTTTGATCGTAAATTGAAGCATGAAAATATCATATATGTCGTATTTCGCTCTGAAACTGGATGAAAGAGGGAAATTGACTTGGTTCTTTCGCTGTTCCATTTTTTTCTTTTTTTTTATCTTTCGGCTATAGAATTACTCTGCCTATGGTGAAATTTGTAAAATTTAGTTGAATGTTACTAAGAGATACGCGATTTATCGATGGAAAGAAAGAAGAGAAATATTCACTCGTCGAAAGCTTAGTAGAACAACGTCTACTTCGCAGATGTAGAACATTTATTTCGGTTACCTATCGGTTGTATCGTTATCGACTTGCCAATCATGAAACGCAGACGCCACCGGCCAGTTTATTCAATAATAAATTATCTGACGCGTCGATTGATCACGAACACATGCTGTCCACGAAATTGAATTGTGTTCCAATCTCTGCATTATAATGTTTATATATATGTTTATGTTTATATATATGTTTTGTAAGGATTCGTTTAGTCGTAAATATGGTTTAGTCGTAAAACAGAATTTTTACACTCAACTCGATTCGCGTAATGGAAATCATAAAATTAACAAAGGACAATTGCAGTTAGATTTAAGATTAGGTAAGTGGCGAATAATGGCTCGTATAATTGATTCTTCTCTCCTTCTTTGAGGATATCTTCGCCGCTCTATAGCTTCTTTATTGTTGCAAGTGTGTAACCTTATTTTGTATAAATTAGACCAGTAACGAGGATTTAAGACGAGGATTAATTTAATAATAGCATATGAATTCTTTTCATTGAGATTTTCACACGAGAAACTGATCAGCCTTGTGAAAAATATAAAATTAATATAAAATTCCTCGATTTAATTATTTAAGTATATAATTAATATTCAGCATGCTAAAAAACGAACGATCTATTTTTCCAAATTTGCAATTATCTATCGCAAGGAATTGTAAAAAGTCACAGGCTCCAAGGTAAATTTTCAAAAGCGTTTGTAATTGTTTTCTGTTATTTTTCTCTGTGCTTGAATTTATGAAGGTGATCAGCGTGGCTCCTGAGCAAATTAAGCTAACAGAATGAAATACTTTCAGTATACAATTTCAATATTTTAATATATGATTACAGAATTTCAATATTGAAATTTAAATTATTATTTAGTGTTACGCCGTAAATAATATCAACGATACTTATTACGTAAAGTACGAAATACAAATCAACGTATATTATTGAAACTCTAAAATTGAGTAACTATTGCTGTACCAAGAATACTAATTAAGAGTTAATCGCATGGATCTGCCTGAGTGACTAAGGAATTTAACAATAGAAGATTTTTAATCGAACTTCTCTTTCAAGCTGAGTTGACCGTGATTCAATTCACGAATATCGGAGAGGAAAAGTCGTAACAGTCTTACAGTTTCGATTCACTTTCATCTCTTTTCGAGGGGGTACTCGCGATTCGCGGCTGCTTCGAGAACTTCCTGCTGGTTCATCCATTGAACCTCATTCTTCGGCGTTCTTTCAATCCCTCGTCTTCTATAGACAAGTCGTAAATCTTTCGAAAACTATTAGCTTGTCCAAAAAGTTTCTTTCGTTTTATGAGGAAATAATAGACGCACAACGTTTTTTTGTTTTATATTATTTTGTCGAATTACGTACGATCCAATTTGTTCTGTTGAGATAAATTTCACAGACTTGGTTTTACGTTTGTACGAAGGTGCATCGTTGTAAAAGACACGCTTGCGAAAGAAAGACACTTTCCGGACAACCTAATACTTTCTCTGTTCGTAAAAATTCTGTTCTACGTTTATTTCGTTCTTTCATATTAAAGGAAAGCGATACTGATCGATAAGTTACTTGATACCGTTTAGTATGTGTAACTGGTTAAAGTATAGTACAACTGGTTCTTACGAGTTTCGTAGCATTCAAATATTTAGTGTGTCTCATTAATCGTACTATAAAGGATAAGATAAAATTTTCTCCGTGAAGAAATAAATCGAAAATGTATAATTTTACAATGTACATTTTAAAATGTACAATTTTATCCTACGACGTTCTTCTTTTTGGAAAAGATAGATTTGAAATACTTTACGTCAGAAATTTATAAAGGTTATACGTTTGACAAAACCTGTTGCTTCGCTGAAAATAATACTTGGTAGGATATTCTGTCAGCCAATTTTTTTAAGAATTTTTACGATTTTGTTGTCTCAGAGTCATAACTTTACAATGCTACAACTATACACAATTGTTTCATTACGATATATGGGATACTTGTATAATCAATTATAATCATGAAGATAAAGAGTAGTAAATGGTATAATTGAAAAACACGATTTTGTTAATGTAACTTTATCGAATAATGTTAAAAAATGACTAGAAGTGATATTAATAAGTACCTTTTAAAAATATCTGAAACGAAGATTAATGGAAATGCAGTATATATATCGAAATAAAAAATATTGAAAAGTCCTCTGAGCTGTCTTGTTATTTTATAAATTTTTATTATAGATACTATACGAATTTCCAACTATGCGAATAATTTTCCCATTTAATTTAGGAAAAGTTTCATAAACTAAATATATTTCATTACGGTATATTTAACTCTATTTAATTGCATTTACCTATATTTAGCTATGTTTAATATAGAACACCTGCGTCCCATATATAATATAGTTCATATGTAAATATAATACAGCTTCATTGACGGTATCCAAAAAATTTTTTTTTTAGGCACGGATTGGCTTGGTCTTTGATCAGAACGTCGGCTATTATACTCGATAAATTTTCATTATTCCTCGTGTCATCAATTTCGCGGCACGGAAATTCATCGTTGCTCGAACCACGCGAAAAATATCCAGGCCAAAGGAACGAACGAGAGAGAGAGAGAGAGAGAGAGAGAGAGAGAGAGAGAGAGAGAGAGAGAGAGAGAGAGAGAGAGAGAGAGAGAGAGAGAGAGAGAGAGAGAGAGAGAGAGAGAGAGAGAGAGAGAGAGGGGGCAGGAGGAAATGGAAGAAGAAAAATGCGAGAGAAATAAAAGGGAGGAGACCGAAAAGAGAGCTGTTCGTATTAGGTCGGTGAGGTACGTATAGACGACTTTGAAGTGGGTACATGAATAAAAAATATGCCGCTAACACGCGTCGACCTATTTCGGCTTCTTTCTTCTTACTTTCTTGTAACCATGAATATTAAAACGCGTATAGTTCGTGAAATGTTAAGGGCCAGTTATCGAGTAGAAATTTTTAAGG
Source organism: Bombus bifarius (assembly GCF_011952205.1). Lineage (NCBI taxonomy): Eukaryota > Metazoa > Arthropoda > Insecta > Hymenoptera > Apidae > Bombus > Bombus bifarius. Next base: position 3,497 of record NW_022884449.1, read on the forward strand.
AATTAATCGATACATCGATTCTGTTTTGTTTTTCGCTTTTCTTACGAATTTCAATAACTTTGAAGGAAAGCAATCTTTCGTTTATATTTAAATTTAATTAGAAGCATCGTAATTTAGACAAAAATTATGTTCCATTATGTAATATGGAAAAACGTGTAAAATATTCGAGGAATAGTACTCGATATAATATTATCCAGTGCTATTATCGAGTATTATTTAAATTATATCTATAAAAATATTAATTTGCATATTCAACCTACAGCATAAGCGATATACAAAAGTATTAGAATACAAAAACATTAAGGGATTAATAAACATGAAAGTTTATATTATGAAATAATTCATCTCTTCTAGGTGACGCTTTTAATATGTTATTAATCATGTCAAGTACTGTTTTATTATTATGTTATGAGATGTAAATGGTGGGTGGGAATGACAGGGGATGAATGGGATTATATCATTGAGCAGAACATTTTGATAAGTTACGACAAGAGGTATTTATAACTTCCAGCACTAAGTAATAGTACAGTAATGCATGGGAAAGATAAAATGATGAACATTGTATTTTTCTCATTGTACCTTAGAAGTTTGAACAGTGTTTATGATTTTTTTAAATGACCAATATACGTAATCGACATATACAATTCAAAATTCTTTCTAAAATCTAAATGTAAGCACAAACACTTGCGTCTATCAAAAATGTCAAACTTCTGATGAAGATTCTTTCCACAAGTGAAACACAAGCGAGGAATTGAAACTTTCATTTCACTTTCCAATCCTAAACTTCACTTTTCATTCACTGCCAGAGCAACAAGTTCAGAGGATTCATTCATGCCTCGAAACAGTAGAAAGTAGGGGAAAAAGAGCGGGCACAAAGTGGGACAAAGGACACGTATAAATTAGAATATATTCATTTTGCTACGATTACTGCACAGAAAATAATCGATTCGAACTGACCAGCAGTCTCCTCGTATTTAAATTGCTACAATCAATCAGATCAAATAAAAAAGAATCGGACAAAGCTAAGGAAAGGACCGAAGACGCACAAAAATCAGAATAAATTTTATAATTATTCGATAGACAATGATCGAGCGAAACTCAACGTCGATGGTCTTGCGTATAAATTCAATAAAGGATGGACGATGCAAATTTATCAACAGTATCCTCGCATAAAAGTTCCTCACCTTTTTGACCAAGTAAGAAACAACGCGAAATGAAGAAAAGAAATTACACACAGAAATAAATTAGAATGATTTCTTGTAACTACATTTAGCGTCACGATGATTTCATAGAAGATATAGTGGATTTAAACTCACCGATGTCACCGAACTCAATGTCTTCACGTTGGAATTCCACCCTTTCGAGCAGGTTGGATGAACACTCGTATGGAGCGCAACTGGTACTGAGCTGTGGCGAAACTAAGGTCCTGGTGCTCCTTCTCCACCACTTGTTCGCTTGCCAGCAGTTTCCAGCTATGTCGAGCACGATGCGCAACCTCGAATATTTATGCAACTCTCCCCACCAGCAGGACGAGCTGTTCGAAACGAAAATTGTTTCAGGACTCGGAAAGTTTTCCCCTTCTCTTCCGACATTCACCTATCCGCGCTTCGGCTCGTTTCCTCCCCAGCCACCGACAAATCTTTTCTCATGCAAATAAACGAACGATTGGTATTTTGAACGCGGAACTCCCGTGGTTGGCTTAGTAGAGTTAAATATGGGAGGGACTTCAGGTTTGTTGACGTCAGGTACGTTCCTTGATGCGTGATGGTAATTTTAGACTGACGCAAATTGTTCTTCTTGGGCGGCTTGTTTTCGCAAATAAACTTTTATGATTGACGAAAGCGCAAAATGAGATTTCGGGGAAGGGGGAGGTCTGTAGAATTTTGAACATAATTGAAAAATGTAGGTATTTCATAATTTTATGGACAGGATGTATATGGAATGGATGTGGATGGTAACTGATGGTACAAGCGGAAAGGGGGTGAAAGAAGTCGAAAATATAGAATAAAAATTTTTTTCTTAATTTTTCCATCGAGACAACGATCTACAGTGAGATCCGTTATAACGAGATAAGATTCAAAGTTGATTTTCTCGAAAACAAAGCCTCGAACGAAAGATTTCTATTCTATATTTTCTTTTTTCGCGTAGAATCACCCCCTTTCCGCTTGTACCACCAGTTACCAACCACCCTGTATATTCGTACGTGAAGCTAGTCTAAAGTCTATTATTATAAATACTAAATGTACAGAAAATCGGTTAGGTGTTCGAACTGTAAGACATATCCAAGTAAAATCATATATCTAAAAAGACGAGATTCTATGTTTTTTGTTTCGAGGAAATAGGAATAATTTCTGAATTTCGCCACTGGTAATTAGTGGTACACAAAGTTGGTAAAAACAAATCAAACAGATGTTATATTCAAATACGATTGCTCACGTGCAGCGGATGCCTGGCAGCCGCAGTAGAGCGTGCCTGTCTATGGTCAGACGCGTGCAAACAGGCGGAAACACAAATTAACAGTAACAGCTTAATCTTAAATCTTCCTACACCTTAACACATCGTTACAATTCCACGTATTTGCCCTTTCGAGTTCTCATTTATTCTATTAAAAAGTTTCTTTAAAATTCTGATCACTGAATTAATTGATTATACATAATCTATAAAATTTAATTTTTTTTTTTGTAACCATCAAAAAACACGATGTCTATGTTAAAATACCGTTAGGCAAAAAACAGTTTCTGCGACCATTATCATCGTTATCATGCGAACATAGTCTCATGGTAATATACCTCTCGCATTTGCATAAAAAGGCATTTTTAATATTTATCTAATATTATAAATATTTATGATGAATTTCTTCTTTTTGCAGTAATCTGCTTCAGAAAACCTTACGTTACTTATTTATCAAAAATTCCTGATTTAAAGACGTGGTACTCCGTTACGAATATTCTTCGTTCACTCGACGAAATCCTTACACTTTCAAAATTATAAATCAGAGAATAAAAATATTTCATCTGTCGGAGATGAAAGAACACCGGAGCCTTTGGAACTTTGGATAACCCCGCAACATTGTAACCTAGAGTCTACTATAGCAGTAATTAAACAATTGTAGTTATTTAATCCGATTGTAATTGTTCGAGATTGGTGATAGTGAGCTCTGGCTCGAGGCGACGGTCTGTCGCCCAACGTAGCCGCGGCCAAGGGATGAACGCTTTGTTTAACAAAGATATGGAGTAATCCTATAGCTCAAAAGCTTAAAATCCTATAGCTTAAAAGAAATATTCGTGGCGGCACGTGACAGTAAATATTCCAACGGTTTTTGTCCCGTGGCTCGCCACGCGCAGACCCTATTCCTGGAGTAAGATAATTGCCAGATGTCGATGCGTCTCCACAGTACATGTTCAGCTAGCTCGAGGGCTCGTTATAAATCTTAAGATTTAGTGAAATAAAGTCCATCAAACAGACAAACAATCTTTGTCCCCACTACGGGAAAATAGGGGAGACCAATTTTTCAACGAGCGGCGTTTCCCACTAGCAACTTCCCCTCGAAAACAGCCAGCATCTTTTCCTAACCACCGGTATAGAGATTGACCAATTAGCGGCAACGACAATTTCCCTTACTTTCTGAACGGAGGCTTTTCTCGACGAATCCGATCTCGTGTCCTTAGACACGCCCCAATATAGTTTTCCTCCGTGGTATCATCGGGACGGGAAAGTCATTCTCGCTCGCGATCTCATCGACTAAAGAGTAACATCTTCGCGATCAGTGGTTATTTCACGTTTTAACCAGACTTAGACTTTGTGAGTACGTCCTTTTGTCATCCCGTTGGCCGCGGCTACGTTGGGCGACAGACTGTCGCCTCGAGCCAGAGATCACTATCACCTATCTCGAACAATTACAATCGGATTGAATAACTACAATTGTTTAATTACTGTTTTAGTAGACTCTAGGTTACAATGTTGCGGGGTTATCCAAAGTTCCAAAGGCTCCGGTGTTCTTTTATCTCCGACAGGTGTTCTTTCATCTCCGACACATCGATTTCCAATCTGTCTTGAATAGATCGATAAAATCGCGAAGGTGAATATTTTTATGGCCCACGAATATAATTCCAATCGAATTGCCATGAATATTTGATCCGTCAATCGCGTGAAGGTACTTGTAACTCACGCTGGGATGATCCGCGTGAGCGAATTCATCATCACGCGAGATTCCCTCGCAACGCGTTTTCATGTAACGCTATATCCATCGCGTAAACGTGGCCACGTGAACAGGGGAAGGCGGCGAGTGTACGTTAAATATTATGCCGTAGTTGGGTTGGTTAATTGGTCAGAGCAAGCCAGTTAGTTTCATTACGTTATCTCCATCTTCGTGGGTTTCGCACAATGGAGGCCTCTTCCAGTATCGGGGCCACTAGGCCTGCGTGCATTCTAGAGCCTCTTTATCCGAACGAGACCGATTCCTCGATCGAATTCTATCGTTCTCCATAGTTTCCTGCTTTCTTTTTCGTATTTTTCATATTTCGATGAGACATGGATTTTAGTAAATGATTTTTTTGACGTATTAGTATGGCGTATTACGTAAATAATTTGGAATTTCTTATGTAAACTATAACTGATGCATAAACACGTTGCGTAAACTTGGCTTAATTACTGGTTTGTGATAATTTATATGTTCTAATTTTACCGATGAAAATTATATCATCCAGAAAATATGACATTCAAACGCTGATTTCAATGACTGCATCTTCCGAGATGACAGACAACCGTCTGTGTAACTTAAGAACATTTTTTTAGATATAGCGCGAGTTTGAGCTAATTCTGACTGCGAACTGAAGCAATTAGTTATACATATCGTAGCAAATATTTATTGTTTAATATCCACTATTACACTACACACTGTACGATGCGAACAATCGGATGAATTTCCAACTCAACAGCAGTATTGTTTAATCTTAAAGCTGATACAAACGTATTACACATATCGCTGACGTAGTCGACTGCATATGTGCATAGATGAAGTATTATGACAGAATTACCGATACGTATTATGCGAGGATAGGGAACACCATTGGAAATGTCATTGCATGTTAAGAATAACATTATATTGCGACAAAGAAAAGGCATCTATAAGAAATGAGCAGAATTACACAAGCAAAAGCTACATAAATCTCAGATGTATCAAATAAATTCCTTAAAACATGTACGATGAATATATTACGAACACTCTTAAAAAAAGTTCTTTTCAATAAGCTTAAACGCATAATTTTTCGATTCTATTTCCCAGTCCCTCTCATATAACCTCTTTTCCAACATACAACTAAACTACTCAATCTTCCATTTCCTAGCCCGACTTGTAAACTGTTTCCCAGCTTCTCTGCAAGCCTCTCTTCCATCGTATAACCCTCTTCAGTCCTCTTTTTCGATCAGACTTTACTCGAATACAAAAATGCTTATCGTGACAACACATCGTTATACTATTCGCGTGAGAATCAAATTTGATCAAGGATATTTATGTAAATTTACACCTTCGTGTATCAAAGACATTATTTAGATGAGAGAAAAAAAGAAAAAATATGTCAAAAGGCAAAGTTTATACTTTAATGAATGATCAACGAAATAGATTGTAAGCAGAAATTTGTTTATTTACCAAATATTCTGGAACATTATAAAGAATACATTTTTGTATATTAGGAGCGTCTTACGGATTTTCTCGTTTCTAAATTTCCTATAGATGGATAAAACTCCACACTAATGTTCTATCTATGCACATTAATGTCTCAATGAAAATTAATATTTTTACATTGGGTAGGTATTAGGAGAGTATTAATTAAAGAAATGTTGAGATTAACAAGAATAAATTGTGCAAAAGATCGCTATGAAGAACGACATCTTTTTATGTAGCACCGAATCCATCGAAAAATAGAATATTTTTATGATGCAGTAATGATTTTTATTCAAAGCTTCTCTAGTTTCTCAAAAATGCATAGAATGTACGTTGCATAACCATCTATCAACCACGCGTAATAAGTATATGGTAGATAGTAGCAACGACAATATGGAACAAGTTTACTATAGAAAATTAGATCTCCTCGTAGAGGATCGTGCGTTTTAAAAATCACAATGCTTTCGACATTCGTTGAATGTTCTCATCGAAAGCCTTTTCAACTGCCCGCGAACGTTTAAAAATCCACACAATCTAATAATCGACTCGAGTCAGCGAATAACGAAGATCATAACTTTATCTTGCATTTTTCGATCGAAAAAAGAAAAGAAGCAAAGAAGGTGAACGTAACGAAAAAGAATAAAGAGGATAAGAAGCGCGTGCACGAGAATTACGCGAGCTTCGAAAGATCGTGGAGGGCATCGTTAATGACCCACTCTAAGTGGCGAAGAATTACACGCTGGCACGCTCTCCACGTACCCTGATCGAATGCAGGGCCTCTAAAATGCTGAACTACGTCCGCAAGTTTTGTTATCGTTGCCAGAGCGAGGTGACAGAGCTTTAGTGCAAGGTTAGTCGGCGATGAGTGAAGTGGCAATCCTCTGCACGGCTATTATTCTTCGGTAGCGGCTAGGACCAGAAAGGATTTCGTTCGAATTCCTGTCGTGAGTACATTGCTTCATCGGATGGAATATTTCTAAAAACCGACGTTCCTACGCGTCGATTTCGGTTCCTTTCTCTCTGATGTCTCTGCATCATTTACGCACGTAGCGAGTCTTCTGGATTTACAGTTTGTCCAAACTATTTCTCATTAAGAATCTCTAAAAAAGTGAATATGATATGGTGTCTTTCTCTCAAGACTATCGGTTTTCTTTATCCTCGATCGAGTCGTTAAAAGTTTGTCTTAGATATTTTATGCAAAGATTGTCAAGAGAAATGTTATCACATTTACTTGTAGGATTTTAGTATTCGAATTATGAAGGTTTAATATGTGTAAAAATATATGTACACATTTTAAAAACCTGTTAAGCTATAGCTACATCGAATTACTCCTAGTAATTTTTGTTTTGAAACGATAAATTTGTCAGTGGTAATTTTCTTCAGTTCGATAGAATTCTGATGTAAAAGTTTTCTAACAGAACACAAAGTCCTGAACTGACTTTCTCTTAAATTCTTGAATTTTATTACAAATGTTTGATCAATAGCGTAAATAATTATGATTGAAGCGATATAACGAAAACCGTAACAATTTTGCCAATTGTAATGTACAAACGAAAAATCGGTCTGTGTCATTTTAACAGATTTAGCAATCTTAGTGTTGAGAGGGTGGTTTTTCATTTCTTTGTTTTAGCGGGGTAAATATAAGAGAACTGTAAGTCGTTAGCTTAGTGGAAGCGCGTTTCGCAGAAATAATTAATGCATCTTTTATTCCATTGTATCAAACTGTGATTAATCGCGACGAACGTGCAATTAAGATGTGTACCGGAGAAAAATCTGCTGCATTTAGTTGCGTGAATTCGAGTTAACCCGAGGCAGTGGAGAAATAATCTTATCGATAAATAACACGTAATTTTGTCGTATATTTCATGCCAGGAAACCTTGTCGACTGAAAAATTGTGATTTTCGTAAGTGATAATAAATTTACCAAACAATTTGTTTGTTCCTGATTAGAAAACCGATCGACTTTAAATTCTGAGAGAACGTGTTTCACAAATGATGAAGAATTTTCGAAACAATAGTGGCAAAATCTTTAATTTGATCTCTCAATAAAAAAAATCTGTACTCTCATTATGTTCTTAACTTCGATCGGTTCACACGAATTTAATCTAACAAGTCGTTACTTGGTACTGAAATAAACCAAATTTAACATGCAATCATATGATACAATATTTTAATTATTAATTTTTCATAGAGAGTTTTTCAACGTTTCTTAAGTTGAAAACCTAAAGGAACGGTGAAGAGATATCTTCAGTCCTATGTAATTCAAATAAAACACTACAAAATACATTGTTATGGACGCTTGGAAAATTCAAAACAAAGTCCTCCGCGTGAATAGAGATATAGCACACATAGGATTAATCTTTCAATAATTTTCTAATAATATTTACGTATATTCAAAAATATTTCTAACAAATATAATATTAGTAAAATTGTCTACAATTCCAAGAATACATATTTCGCTGAAGATGGTCTCGCGTGAAAGAATTACCTGAATTTAAGTACAAAACAGAAACGAAACAAAAATCCGCGACGGATCAAGTCTATTGTCCCAGCGAATGGAACTTGAAATCGAATTTGGATTGTTCGCCACGGACACGATTTCCAGGTAAATCGATACATTCTAAAAAGCAAGGAAGCCCGTGGGACGGGACAACAAAAATAAATTGAGAAGATTAATTGCAATTACCACATAGGTCGGGTTACACCATTGTTTGACCGACGTCCCTCCTGAACTTCGAAACTGGGTTGCATAATGCGGTCGAGGCACGAGCTTAACCCTGCATTGGGCTAAAATTTCATACATGCTCGTCAAAGAAAGCCTAGACGATGATAATTACCACTTTCAACTATGAAAATTATCACGGAAACTTAGAATTGCACAGCTTTTCTGTCCATCTATTAACACGACGTAACATTTCTTCTTCTAGAAAGAAATTCAGAAGAAAAGATGATTGTGTCTAAAAAAAAAAAAAAAAAAATGAAAAATGAAAAACACGAGATTCAGGTTTACGATCATAGAGAGTTTTCACCGTAACGTTGCGTTTACACAATTTTTATGTATTATTTTGCTACTTGGTTCTTAATAAGTTAATCGATGCCGTGACCAAGGGCACTCGAGAAGCAGAGTCGCGAGAATTCGAGACGTAGAGACCGTGCCAGTCAACGAATTTCTCGAGAGAAAAGTTTATTCGCTCGAGAGGAGATAAACTCTTAAACAACATGTAATTTCTTTTCTCTTGTATTTTCCCAGCGTTTCGTTTACTTTCTCTCCCCTTTGATAAAAAGTTACGATAGTTGACATGGTTCAGCATTTTGAAACATCTGATTTTTAATTGACAAGTTTCTCGATCGAAGAATATTAAATGGAGAACCTTTTAATTGAAAAGACGTTGGGTTTTTAAAATCACTGAGGAGCTTGTTTCAACTTCTGAAACTTTTCAGTCGGGATAGATTTTTGGAAAGTAATTTTAATTGATACGCTTGTACTTCGCTTAGTATACTACACCACCTGGAATATTTTCAATTGGATTTTTTATTGTAAAAATTTATTAATATTGAGAAAACTTTATTCTGCAACTGCATTCTCTTATACAAATATTTCTTCTTCATTTGCTACCCACCTCATTCTATAAATATTTCTCCACGATAATTTTGTAGCTCACTCTCTCTTATAAATTTGTTCCAATAATTAATATACGCGGGCAGTAGTCAAACGAAATCCATCTGATTATTTTACAAATTTCCATTTAATATTAAGGGGACAAATATTTAATTTGTTATTTTCACGATTTATGCTAAGGATCGCGCTACATCAAAACTTTCAGTTCGTAATGTACGTCAATTTTAATGTCATCTGAAGGTTGGAATTATTCTGTATTCCTATCTCATTTAAAATTTAAACTCCACTCTGTAGCATTAATTTGCAGCCGAGACAGCGAATGTATGTAGTAGTCATCTTATCCGTATGCTACAGCGTTCAACGAATTTGCAACTCGTTAATCTAAGCGACACACAACAAGTATTTTGTTTTAGCAGCATTGCCATTCGTTTCAACTTCATCTGAGCGAATGGAAAATCCACGTTCGATCAAAGGAAATATGGTGCGAGAGTTATTCAATTAATTGTCGTATTTATTGATAGTTTAATTAGTTTGCACATTTTCTTTATTTTCACCACAAATTCTGACCAGTTACAGCCTCCTGTTCTAATGTATTTGAAAAAATTAGTGGTTTTATATACAATTTATATACAATGATAAAATGAGAATATTTTAACGTTAATCGAACAAGCTTTCCTTTTAATCAGTAAAAATTATATCCTCGCGAAAAGTTATGACCATCGATATATTCTACCAATTCACGATATATTACGAGTCGTTAACGAATTAAAGAGCTCGTTTTCAAACATAGATCGTACAAAAATTGTTCATCAACCGAATTTGACGAATCACCAGGCAATTTCTTTTAATTGAAAAAAAGAAACGCGAGGTCTTTTAATCCACCGAGAAGATTATTCGTACAGTTGTGCTTAAAATGTCTAGAAGAATAGATAAAGAGATTATTGCGATGTCTTGTCTTAAACTCTCTCATTAAAGCGTCAGGTTGATTCGTGCAGTAAAAAAAAAAGGAGGGAAAATAACTTTGCTAAATTCAACCAGGCAGCTTTCGTCGTATTAAAAGGTTTAGGGTTGTTTTATAATTATGAGCCGAGTTTGCGACAACGCGACGCAGTTTACAATAGTTCGTCGCAGTTGACAATACTTCAGCAACGTAGAATAACGACGATGAAGAAATAGTGATGCAAAAAACGAATGATATATTATAACGCATGTCGTCATTGATCTGGAAACTCATTAAACGATAGGATTACGGCCATATTCATGGTTATCCGCGACGGATATAAAACGACAAATTCGTTAATAACAACGTCGACCACTTGGACACAATACTCATGATTATCGTGTGATTTCGTATTCGCGGGCGTGGAATTTCCACGAAAATTCAGCTTCTTATGCCACGGTTTCGTAAACCCGGTGTTCCATCGCGAAAGATGCTGGATGAAACTGGTATACAACCGTTCAATTCAGCACGATTACTCTTCAATTGACATCATTTCGCCCTATGTTGCGCCGAGCGTTTGCGTCATGTTTCCGAAATTGACGCTGGACACGGCGCGGGCGCCCACCATAAATCAATGAAATTGTTCGACGAGGCGATCGATCCTGTTGATTTTAAAGTAAGCTTAAACGCCGTTAGATGACGGCGTCAAGTGAGATTGGCCGTCGTGTCGTCTGCCGGAAATCGACTGGCGACACCAGTTTTCGCGCTTGTCACGCGCAAGTGTTGAATTGTTTTAAATGGCGTGACGCGGATGACACTTCTGTGGTGGTAAGGCCAGGCCTGATTCTTGTGCTTTGAGATAACTGGCAAAGAATTGGCAAAGATAGCCTATTGTCAAAGTTTCTCGGGAGTTCGTGTGGTTCGTTAAGAGGTTCAAGTTGTGCGATTTAGTATTGTTAAACACGCTGTTGTGCAACTATTTGCACGTTCATAATGTATATTGATAAATCTAAATGGCGTGACGCGAACTACTAAATGGCGCTAATTGCTAAAAGTGTTGGTTTTGCCTTCGCGATAACTTTAGAAAGCTTCGTGAAAGATAGCGTATCGTCGAGGTCGAAGTTTTTCAGAAGTTCGCCGTTTCAGAAGTTTTATTTCAACTCACGTATACTTTAGGATTTTTACGCGGCTTTATGCAACTATTTTGGACTTTTATAATGTGTATTGATAAATTTAAACGTTGTGACGCGAAGATAATTATTAAATATTATGATTGTTAAACTTGTTGATTCTTTTCCTTTAACATAGCTTTAAAAGCTTCTATATAAAAGCTAGCGTATTGTCCAAGGTTCCTCAAAAATCGGAGTTTGTTGAAGATTCAAACTGGTTTAGGATTCTAAAACATTGGATATTTCTATTTTGAAACATTTTATAGCCGCGTTTTACGTTTTAAGATATATACTGAATCTTCATTTTATATTACAGACTGTATCATTATGCTGTTATACCTTTAAATTACAAAGACCGTATCTTCAAGACTAATTATTAATCATCTTAGAATCTCAGGATTCGATCCTTCGACTTTTAAATTACATTACGGTATGAAATCATATTACATGGTAATAAATTTTACCAACTTGTTGAAGCCAAGCAGCCCGCTCTGCGCAAATCAAAATCGTATTATCATTAGATTGATAACCAACTAAGTTACTTTGTATCATAGCAACTTTTCAAATCGATCGAAAATCAAAAACGACGCGGTTCGTATCGCGGCAAATAGTATGCCGTGTGTCACAAACATGAAGATCTTGTAGTAGACATTGAAAACTGTGAAAAATATATATTACGATATTTATATATTATTAATATTATAACATTGCGAAGATATTCGTTGTTGCAATTTAATTACATTAGAGGTTGAGTAAATTAAGCTCATTAAATGTCAGTATAAGAAAGACAAAATTACATTTTAAATTAAGAACATCGATTTCAAAATCTCTCGATATTTTTATTTCTTTTCCTCTTAAACATTATAGATCTTTAACTACAGCGCGTTGCAATGTGATATACTCGCGTTTAAGCAATTTTGAGAACGATATCACGAATATTAAGCCTTAATCGTTTCTAAATTAACTCAAATAAATCCAGGGAAATCCCTCAGAGCCAGTGATAATTGTCTTACCTGGTAGTAAGTACTTTAATTACGAAACATTACTTACATCGGCTTGACTGTTAATGCAGTAACTAAGATTATCGTTTATAGACTAGTAAAATTAAGTCACCCTACATAGAAATACAAAATTAGATTTTACGTTGAAAGCGTTGATTTTGGAATCTGTACTAGTCGATCTTATAATTCTACGCCTGTACGAAATTCTGGCAACACTATATCCGGAGAACGGAATGGCATACTCGCTAAGAATAAGGAAAAAATACAGTTTAAATTATTAACTTAAGAACTACTTCAAGTAAATTCAGATTTTGCTTCTGAATAATCATGGTTTCCCATGCTGAAAAATGATCGAGAGCAATATGAATAATAAAACCATTTTCTTAGAATTAAATGAGTTTCTATATTTCATTTTCTAATATAAAATTTTACCAAATACCAAAAATTAATACACTTGGACCTAATTAACTAGTATGATATAATAAATGCAATGTTATACTAAATAAATATATTAATAATTACAATGCTAAGTGTATTTCCGAAATTATTTCTTATTCCCTTTAACAAAATCCCTTGCACCTATCATGTTTTGCAACAGCCTGTATATACAAGGTGTCTCGTCTTGATCGAGCCGAGCCAAATATCTCTTAAACCGTATATTATTCGAAAAAGTGTTTCTTCCGAAATTACCTTAGCTTCGAGATCTCAAAGGTGACCTTCGTTTATTCAAATGGTTCTACATACATTTTTCATGCGCTATTCGATGGATTTTTTTAATTCCTACAAACCAGTATTAGAGTACTTCAATGGAAAAATGATTAGTTCAAAAGGTATTCAGCTTCAACCTTGTAAAACTTATCGCATGAAAGACAAGGAAAAGAAGATAACACAGCGCACTTACGTTTTATATGTTTCTTGTCCTCCCCCACGCTCAATTTTAATAAATTAACAATGAGATATCTTTTAAGCTAAGAATTTTCAGATACAACTACCTTGATACTTTTCCGTAGAGAACTAAAAAGTGCATCGGATGGTGTATGAAAGATAAAACGTATAATTCAATTGGAAGAAACAACGGTTATCTTAGAATCTCGTAAACGCTTCCACTTAGACAAATCCAATTGAACGTCGTAAGATGGGCCAATTGAAACCGTACAATTTTATTGTACGCTCTTTCTCGAATTACGTATAGTTTAGGATATATGTTTGCGTGGAATGATCAAAATGAGACACCATGTACATTAATACATTCCACATTCATTATCGCGAAATTGCGTTTCCCTTTGACTTTTTCAAGTTTCCGGGACGCGACAGCACGTTCCATTCAACCGCAATTCGCGTACTCGCTTACAATTAGTCAGGGTCGCGATACTCGCGAGTTCCACTCGCGCGATTAGTCATAATGGCTATTATTTTATTGTGTAACAGCTTTTTCCCTCGTTGCTTGCCAATCGAATTGCCTGTTACCGAGAGGCACTACTCGATACGCCCGCGTCTTTAAACGTTAAATGCCTTGAATATTAATGTCAGCGACGTCTGATATAGTGCATTTTACCGATGATGAAATCCACTCGATCACTAGGGAAGAACACGGCGTAACGAGGGCGTGTGTACACGAAACGTGGATCATTTGCTCCGCACGATCGATCATGCTAATGTAACGAATATAACAAATCGTTACGATAGCTTCTACTCTTGGAAGAAAGAATAGAAATACCAGCAGACACTGGGAAAATGACAAATGTACAATCATTTCCAAGTAATCTTGAAAACATTGACATTCTTTGTTTAAATAAAGCATGTAGGAGTCAATCTGACAAGCTGAACTGATCGATTTCAATGTTTGAAAAGTTTTTAATTTTACGTATCAAAATACGTAGATAGGGTTCATTTCGCAGAAACGGAACGATTAATTAACCTCGATAGAATTGGTCAGTTTTATTTCTATATCGTAGTTACTTTTTGTTTTATTACGCAAGAATAAAACAGTTATGTTAATCGTTTTGTTACGAAATACGTTAACTCTACGCTGAAATTTTAGAAGATTTTACTCGAGTATAAATAGCCTTTCTATTATGAAGACTTTTGTATGGGAATGTAGATGCCGAAAAATGTCAGCTCGAAAATACAGAAGAAAGATTTATATATAAAATTCAGCATAAACCGGAAACGCCACTTCAAGACGCGTAAATGTACCAATGTATCTTTCATCAAGATAGAAAAAGAGACGTCGAAATTATTAATAGACTAAATTAAGATAAATCTGTTGAATGGTTTAATCGAGACACAATGGAATACACAATAGAATTCTTACAGAAATACATAATAACAGAGTAGTGATACATCAACGGCTGTCATCAATCTCAGGTGTGCGTTATTACGTTGACCCTGGCCACGGATTAGCTAACACCTTGATGGTGACGTTATTAATCGATGTGGTTTTTACTTTCTGAATGATATACAGCATTATGTGACGTTTCCTATTTCAGCAGATTGACTTTAGAAAGAAAGAAACTGTAGAAAGAGAAAGGGAGAAAATGGGGAGTCATAAATTCTCGTATCATTAATAGAAGTCTAAATATCACGTGATAAGTTTTATATTAATTTCACATTTTATATCTCGGAAATATAAATGTCACAAAGTCACACAAAACAAAAATGTTGTCAACGCAGACCCAAAACGTAAAATATTCGGCTTACCTTTTCAATTTAGTTTCCATCAAAGATAGATTACGGATTTTTATGCAAATTCATATCTTTACGAATATAGCTGAAAGGAATGGGACCTCGATGGATAATCATTTTTTCGATAGATATTATAACGAGTACTATAGTTCGAATTTATTCATATATTTTTGCTTATGTTTCGCGTTTAAGTCTCCCATAAGTGCGTAAAAAGTTGCATACTAGTCAAAAATTGAATGGTCACACATTTTGGTCAAACTTGAGTTAAAAGTAAAATATGGTTCTACAGTGTTTGTAAATTATTGCAGATATTGCGATCAAAAGGCGATTTAATGTTAAACACAAGAAGCACATTAGGTGCTCGAAACTTGTGGCACAGCGTAGCTTAAAAACTCCTTTATCTCGACATGCGCTAAATGTGTTTCAGATCTTTACTCTCGGTTTCCATTCGATTAAAAACGTAGAATGAGAAACAAAACTCCAGAGAGTACAAACGTCCCTTCCATAGGATTCCACAGGAATCACCCCCATTCAACATACATAACATCCGTACGTACATCGATAAAAGTCCAGTATTTCTTTCCGATCGGAGAAAGCAAGCCATTCTCATGAGACTTAAAATTCGACATACTAAACTGACACACTCTCATAACTTTATCCTATTTGTAGATGATAATCTTCTTAATCGTAGCAACGTTAATGCATGAAAAGTAAATTAAATTAAGAAATAAATTCGCTCTGCCAAACGAGATGCAGCATGTCTAAATCAGAAGCATTGAAGATCTTCTTTATCTTCTCAAAGATATTAATGTAATATCGTGTTGTAATATGTTTACAAAAAGTGGACAATAGAGATGTTAATCAGACAGAAAAGACGATTGTGGCTTAACTTGAACTATTCATACCAAACGTACAGAAAACAGCGCAATCCACACTCTCTCGGCAACGCCACTCGCAACCTCCGTCTCCGCTCGACTCGCACTCTGCTTCTCGACTCGCACTCTGTTTCTCGACTCGCACTCTGTTTCTCGACTCGCCCTCTCTGGCCGTTGTCCCATTCTATTGCCTTTTTCCTAGGCCCACCGCACACGTGTTCTGCAGACGCTCGTAGCCAGGGTCACGTAGGTCTTTTCCACGAAACTATGCACTTGAAAAGACCGATGACATATTGATGGGCCCGACGGCGCCTTGGCTCTCGCGACACTGTTCATAGTTCGCCCGATATTTCCCAGGCCTTTCGTCCACGATACTACATTAATCTGTATCAGCAATTATGATATCGTAAGCTACCTGCTTAATTCTAACATACGCTGTATCGTAGTATAGATACCGTTGTTTGAGTTTCTAACTTGCCTTATTGCATTCTACGCTTTGCTCTTTGTTACGTATTTTATTAATCGCGGTAGCTACCTAATCCCGGACCATAAAAATCATGAAAACGATAAAGAAATAAATAAATAAGGAAGAACAGAGCATCGACTATTAGTAAAACCTACTCGACGATAGAAGCGCCTTTTCTTCGTTTCGCGGTGCCGCGAAAACGAAAGAAAAACCGCGGCCAACAGAGCGAAGGTAAAGAATCGGAAGCCGGCGGCAGAATTAAGAGGAACGCCGTTGGCTGTTTACAGTGAATACCGGTCGCGATAAATCCAGCCTCCGGTACACTCGAAATTGCTTTTCGAGGGTCGCCTTGTAGCGGATGCAATTAAACAGGATCACTGTACGCTCGTAATAAAATCTCCAAGTTCCAGTGCGCTTCCAGGATGAAAGAATCGGCTGCCTCCGCGGTGCGACGCTATTCCCGGCCGTGCAAAAAGTTCCCTTGAAAGCGCGCACTCCTCGTAACGAGCTTTTGCTAATTTTTTTAATTAATTCAAGATCGAATAGGTATCGATTAGAATCGCGATCCACATTTACGCGTTTCGATGAAACACGAATTATTAACACGAAAACACTTTCGTATTGGGTTTGAATAACATATAACGAGGTTTGAAACGAGCAGAATGTTTAATTGAAAAATTTAACTTACATTTTTACGAAGCGTCAAGACATTGTGAGATATATTTCGAAGGATTATATTTTGCTCAAATGTTTGCATTGATTTGCACAAATTATGCAGCTATATTGTTACAATATGGAACGTATTATAATGAAACGTATATTGTTACAATAATGTAAGGTAAAACCAATCCATAAATTACAGTAATGAAATTTCATATTGAATATGTACGATATTGTAACTATACAAATTAATGAACAGTTTAACAGTTTAATTAATGAACATGATAAACAATTTAATAAATCACAACTGAAGACCTTAGTAAAATAGACGTGTAAGTGCAGTTATTCAAGAAGATGATAAAAACGCTCATACAATTCCAGTTTTAATAGCATGAAAGTATAACTGCACTTACACATTTCAGAAATATTAATTATTCTAGTACTATTGCTCTTTTAATATAACGTTTTTGAACACGTAACATTAAAATCACGAAATCTATCATGATGGATCTGCCACATTATGTTCAGTTATGTTTCCTGTACTTCTCACGGAAATTACTTAACGAAATGAGGTTCGACTACGTCTAAATTTAATCTTAATTCTTTTATTTTTTTAAATTTGCTAAAAATCTCGTGTTATTTTTAGCTCATTAAAAAGCTCATTAAAAAACTCATTAAAGGTTATCATATTCATATATTTATACAAATTGGTGGGAGGATTTTAATTAACGATAGCCTGCGTCCATCGAGGCAAGTGGAATTAAATTTGATCTTGTAATGAAAGTTTGCCAGTTGCACTCTGTGTTTAAACGGTTCGAAGGTATTTAGTGTTTTTTGTAGAAAATCGAGAGCCGCAATGTTATACAGATTGTGAAGCTGTTCGCAAGAGATACGAAAAGTTATGAAGATGGCTACTCGAAAGTTCCCATTAGCCTACTTAATCCAAGTGCGTCGCCCTCAACGACAACGACACTTATACTCACCAGTCTCCACCAAAATATGCAAACTACCCCTATGAGAGGTATTTTTCTTTTCTTTTGATAAAAACAAAACTGTATAATAAGCGATACAGAACTTTGCAAGTATAATCACATAAAATCAAGCGGCGTTAGGTAAAACTTTGGTAAACTTGTTATGAATATCGTAACTTTGATCTTCAAAATATAGTAAATATACCAAAATATACCATCAACCCTTAACGCATACCAAGATAGGACAAGCGATGTCTTCTTATCAAGAAGGCTATTAACATTCTCAAAAAACTGTACGATCTTTTTAATAGTTCCATCGATTAGCATTAATATATTTTTTTTTTAGAAGAATATTATACAATATCGCGGAACATTTTACTCGAAGGATTTTATTAAAGTAAAAAGTACGTCAAAATAAAATTACGCTCTGACCAGAAATTATTAACAGTCACTGTGTACGCTATCATTTCGTAAAAGCGCGTTATAATTAAATTTTATTAAAAGGATAATACCGTTAAACAGTTTCGAGGCAAATACTAAAAGTATCGGATAAGCGTTTTTTCATCCAGCAAAAATTCAACAAGAACGTACTGTAAAATGGTAAGAAACTTCTAAAATCCTTTAATACGTCAAGAAGTTGGCGTTCGAGTCTAAAGTGGAGATAAAAAAATGCTTGTTTTCACCGAAAAGGCGAAAGCTCAAGAGATCGTTTTAAGCGTCTTAAGAAAATTATAGCCCGTAAGCATGGAACGTTGAAAAAGTAAATTCGAAGAACAGAATATTATTTGGAGATTGTTTTATTGGGCATGCGCATAAAGGAGCGCAACCACCTCTCTATGAACGCTTTCTACATACGAAACGGTTGTGTGCTGAACAAACATCGGACCAATCTCGGTTCACTTCTTCCCTCGCGGCCTGCTTTCACGAATCTCCATCCCTGAAACCATCCGTTCATCCCTCGTGGTCGTGGGTTTTTTGACGCTTCTCTCGTGCGATTGAAAGTAAAGGGAGAGAAAAGAATTAGAGCGATGTTCATCGATTAGGGACGAAGGGTGAGAAAGCATACAACAGTGAAATAGCAAACAGAGAACTTTTTAGGCCTTTAGGCTTTTAATCATTTTTGATAACGTTAGAATCCCAAGGAGAAGTGTAACTGGAAGTCCGCTTTACTGCGGAAGGCAGAATTATGAAATGTAAATAAATAAATAAAGTAACTTTAGAATCTTCAATTTTTAAT
This sequence comes from Bombus bifarius, assembly GCF_011952205.1. Classification (NCBI taxonomy): domain Eukaryota; kingdom Metazoa; phylum Arthropoda; class Insecta; order Hymenoptera; family Apidae; genus Bombus; species Bombus bifarius. The sequence continues at coordinate 22,782 of NW_022884449.1, forward strand.
GATTTCAAAATCTCTGATTTTTAATAATTTTAGGATCTTTAAGAGAAGATTAATCTTAATAATTTTGGAATCTATGGACAATTTTCATAATTTCATTGATCGATTAAAATGATTTTTGATTCCAAAAATTAATGTTTCGCGTGAAATTTATTTTTATCAATATCCATAGTTTTTAACAACAAAACACGAGATTCAGTATAAAATAATTTTTGTACCATCGCGCCGGTGTGAAATTTTAAGCATGGACACTGTGTACCTGGAAAATAAGTCGAATACAGAACGTAAAAACGCGTAAAATAGGTTTGAAGTAGAGAAAATGAGGTTTGTAGAATTGTAATCCTGCTGTACCGAGCAGGATTTTTTATTCAAACGAAGTACTTTGTGGTCGAAAGTTTTACGGATTCTAAAGCGATGAGAGCAACAGGTCCCCTACTAAATGTTTCATATTTTTAACTAATTGTTAAGAATTTCAAACGGATGAGATAACCTCGTTAAAGACCATAGAGAATTTTAAAGTTTGTCGTTTTGTATATAAAATCTGATTATAGACGGTCTCTACTGATACCATCTTTCGGTTTAAATCTTCTTCTTTGCAAATCAATTAAAAATTCTTTCAAATAAAAACTATTTATACTTATGTAAATTATTATGAATTTATAAATATATTTAAATTTGTTGTGGTCAGACACGAAGGCCTAATGTAAAATAAACTGCCTTGCATAACTTACGTGTAATAACAGCTGGACAAATCTTTAATTCTGTGGTTGACGAGGAAAAAAACAAAAAATGTTTATCACGGAAAACGTATAAATATAAACTCGTTGATTCGATAAACGCAACAACGATGAGCCTTTGCGTCATTCTTATGCCAATACTATTGATCGAACTGAAAGAAGCTTTCAACACGTTGAATGCTAGCTTTACAGGGATTACCCGTGGCGCCATAATGAATTTTTTATTATGCGATAAATGTAACGGTGAAATATTATAGGTCTATATTTCATGTATAAATAAATTTATTTTTATATGTTTTATACTGTATTAATTTCGTCACGCCGTTGTAGTAACGATGGTGATAATGAACAATCGACATTTGTTCAAATTTTTTGATTTTATTTTTACCAATCTTGGCACTCCGGTTACCGGTGACCTCCATGGCGGCACCGACAAGTTGAGTGTCGGTGACCGATGACCCCCGTGGCATGTGACATGCTAAAATGAACGCGGTTCCGATCAGTCCTTGAAAAACTGCGTGATTCTCGTTTACAATAACATCATGACAGAAAAGTAATTTCAGATATAAAATATCTCAAGTTTTACAGTTTAGGTGTTAGATGCTGTGAAAAATTGAAATAGAATAAAATTGTCTAAAATATAATAACATAAGTCCAAACGAAACGTTTATGAGTCATTCGCGATTCGATGACGTTAACTAAGCATTACATGCTATTTCCAATGAAATTAAGACAAAGTACTGTATAATTAATTTTATCGTAAACTATGTATCCCATGAAACAATGGAATGAACTGTGAAACGCGAAAACTGGAAAATTTCAATCTTCTCCTTCCATCGTTTTTGAAAGCAGGATGTTACGCCATGCGGCTTGCCATAGATCATATTCTTAACCGTCGGTCGCGGCACTACAATGTCGCGGGCGGATCGTCGCGGCTGCCCGACAAATAAATATTGTAGTGGCAAGCGCATGACTCATTAAGCGGAGCGACCTCCAGAGGCGTCGATTCGTGGCCGTTATTTTATCTGGCGTAAACAAAGGTGGCGTGATCCGAACGTAGTGGGGGTCGCCTTCCAGAAAAAACCAACAAATCGAAGGGCGGACAGAACGTTTCGAGAAGCCAAACAGTCAATACATATCTTATATCGCGCATTACGTAGTTACATTTCTTTTGTTGTTCCATTTATATCCTTCTAATTAATAAGTTGTTGAAATAAACGTTAATTTATTAGTGTTAACACAGTGCTATATTCATTAAACCACCTCTGTTGTCCTAAACGAAACAGGGGAACGACTATTTCGCGGCGTCGATTAACATAATCGTAGCGAGAATTTACAACTCTCGTTGACGTGCTATCTCGCGATCACGTCTCTCCGCGAACGGTCGTAACACAGGAAAATCGTAATTCAGAATGGAAACATTGTAAACACGATATTCTGTTCATAGAATTATCAATTCGAGTAGGTACATGATTTATTGTAACGTAAAACCGGACACTAACGATGATCGAGCATAATTCCCTTTCGCATAATTACTCGAGTTCTCTAATAAACGTTCACTAAATCAACCAAGGTTGCTCGTTCGATTGAAACGAAAAACCATTCGAATAAATAGTCTGAACGTTTAAAAAGCGGATCGAGAGGCAAGTTATATCAAGGTTTCCACGAAAAGAACCTACAAACGCCGCTAATAATCGCTGAGAACGAATCACCAACCAAAGCTAACGCGTTTGCCGATCGTGTTACGATAATGACGCGCTACGTCAAACCATTTCGATCTTAGATTTAAGCGAAGTTATTTCTTCCTCATCTTATATTCATCTATCGGTATATTGATTCTGGATAATGGAAAAAGTCACGGAACTGCGACCAATAGAAACTTGTTAACACGTTGCGAGAATTCTTTTTGTTCTTTCGTCTTATTAGAAGTGGATCAGCGAGTATTGATCGATGAAATAAAGTAATAGATGCAGATGGAGTTTCACTGAAAGATCGTATAACACTGTCGTCTAGTTGATACTTCCATGGACCCAGTTTCGATGGATATACTTTGACGTAAAACGCGACTCATTACTTCCATCGAACCACGTTTACCGTATCGTGCAACTATTTCCCTGGAACTGTTCCATTTATCGCCGGTACTCGTTAAGGAAACACTTCCTGTCCTTGGCTAACCCGGTCGTAGAATGCATCCTGAATGCTCCGTGATATTTTCAGAAATTCTAGGGAATTTGAGGTCACTTGTAATCGTTGTTCGTGACGTTACACGTCTAATACGTGATTCTTGTTTAGACACGGATTGATATAATGCAGCGATTTTCAATTTTTGTTCAACCTACCGCGCGTCTAAACTAATTATCCAGCAAAATTTTGCTAAAATTCTATTGAAATTCTGGTACGTTAAAAAATATATTATATTTGATTTGACATATGCCATATGCTGTATAGCTATCGTTATGTTTATTTTCTTGAACGCGTTCAATTTTTATATATTTTGCTTTAAAAGATAGATTGAGATGTACGAGGTAATGTTTATTCTTTGTAATGTGTTATTTTGTATTGGCACTGTTGGAGGAAAACACTCCACTCTTCCAGGAAAATTCTACGTCTGCTCTACTGTTTAGTTTTCCTGATTTTCGAACCTATTAAGCATTATCTATTACTAAATTAATTTGAAGGGCCTTCCAGACCAATAGCCTTTTCTGGAATATGCCTTGTGTAGATGGTGCAGCGAGATGTAAACAAACTGGATTTTTGGAATTATAAATACCATAGGCCCATGGCTTCGGGGCTCTATTGTAATGTCACGCTGCCAGCGTGCAGATCTGGATTAGCATACACTGAACTTATACCGTTATACTCGAATATATTTCTGTTACACATTAACAGAATACAGATAACCCCAACAGGTACAATTTTTCTCCAACGATGTTATTTAAATGGTTCATGTTGTTGACAATTTTTTAATCCGTGAAATTCCTGTTTTAACCATTTTAAAAGATTCAATTTATTTTACCTAGTTGGTCACCGATAACCACCGTGGCAACTAACGTGTCAACGGCGTGAAAAATTAAATTAAAGCAGAATCGTGAAAACACTGTAAATTCCCACCGATAAAAATTCAAAAATAAATGTACCAAACAAATATCGGTCTTTTAAAATCAACGTCTAAAATACATGTACAAATCTCAAAAAGTAGTTTCCACGATTTTCTCCAGGAACTAATAGAACAGCATCACTACTTCCCTTCCAAAATCCAATCGATTCGAAACTCGTCAACTTTCAAAATCCACCTTAGATTCCCATGGAAAACAAACGCAAAAAAAAAATCATTTGTTTGAAGCAATTCAGCAAGGTTAGCCCGCGAAGGGAAACTCAAGATAAAGTGTTTCTCCCTAGTGGGAAGTGTGACGACGGGCCTCCGGCCGCGTTAACGATGACACGTTCACATTTCCGGCACGCAACGTTTGCCTCTCACCTAATTACAACACTTCATCGTTCATCTTTGTTGATGTCTCCAGAAAAAGTTTTAATCGATTAATATTATTGTTATTATTGTTGTTGTTATTATTATTGTTGTTATTATTATTGTTGTTGTTATTATTATTATTGTTGTCGTTGTTGTTGTCGTTGTTGCTGTCGTTGTTGTCGTTGTTGTCGTTGTTGTCGTTGTTGTCGTTGTTGTCGTTGTTGTCGTTGTTGCCGTTGTTGCCGTTGTTGCCGTTGTTGCCGTTGTTGCCGTTGTTGCCGTTGTTGCCGTTGTTGCCGTTGTTGCCGTTGTTGCCGTTGTTGCCGTTGTTGCCGTTGTTGCCGTTGTTGCCGTTGTTACTAGTATTGATATAATTTTGTAACGTCTCATGGAGAATCTTTTCGAGTGCCATGAATCATTACAGACGATGCACAGGACCCGAGCCTAAGATTTGTAGCCTTGATAACCGGCCTCGTGAATTATTGATGAGACATTTGAATTCATTTGAATGGCACGGCACGAAATCGCGAAGGAATCTCCGAGTATCGACGAGAGAATATCATCGCCTGACCTATCGTCATCCTCGTGCGATTCGTGAACCTGCATCTCATTTTTCTTTGCTTCTTTATGCCAGTTAATGCCACTAAAACTGCCGCGTGATCGATTCTCTGCTAATATTGGGGAAGAGTTTGCTTTTTCTTTGACTTTGGTCTTCGCTGAACTTGTTAGCGAATCTGTTTCGCTTTTAGTGGGCGTAAGAAATAATTTAAGTATGGAATTATTTGAATAATCTTTCAGTTGGGTATTATTTTAATAATTCTTCAGATAAGATTATTTTAATGATTTTTTCAAGGGTTGGAATAATTTCAATAGTTTCGCAAAAGACATTTTTCTATTTTAAGATCGTTGAACGTTATATAGAATATTTTATACGATCGCTGGCGATTCCTGAACTTGCACGCTATTTTCTTCTTCTTCTTCTTTCTCTCGCGGGTTACATCATTGGAACTTTCGTGAGATCGATTCCTCGCTATATGTTGACTCGTGTGTAACTTTTTCTTTATTCTTTCTAAACTTCGTTATTGAATCTTTTCCTGTCTTAATGAATATAAGAAGGAAGTTAAGTAATGTCAATAGAATTCTTGTATGAGAGATACCAATACATCCTGTTATTAGACTTTCATTATTTAGAAGAATGAAAAAAGAAAAAAATAATATTAACTCAGAATGAAGATATATCGATGACTCAAGTCGTGTCATGTGCGATGATTCGAGAAATGAACAAATGTTATATAAATTACTTGAGCTAAGGAGGGCTGTATAATTCCAAAGATATTAAATTAATTAAATTAAAGATATTTTCCTCAAACCGCCCTGCAATTATTATTTCACTTAAAAGCTAATTAAATTATACACGATAGTTATTACTAATACACGCGATCGCTCATGGTAATTATATCTTTCAAGTTACGACGAGATAAAAAGTTGCTTCAACCTGATAGACTCTATTTAACCAATCGCAAGTTGATTAAAATATTTCCGCCAGGACTTGTTTACAATATCGATTGCAATAATTCCCCATGATCATGAAAAGGAAAAATCGCGTCTCTGTCTCCCCTCCTGTTCCACGTGCGCGATCGTTCTCTTCACGACGTACCTGGAAAAAATCGTCGATACTACAAATAACTGATTTTTTTCCTCTTTCGTGTAATATCAATCCATGAGCCAGCTGAGCGTGTCCAACTCGATATTTCCAAGGATACCTGGCTGAAAACGCATAGCAGTAGGGAATAAATGGAATTACAGTTATCGAAAATCGTAGAAAACAAGCCCGAAGAGCTATCTGACGTCCATCGGTGGAATCCACCGAGGAACGGTCGACAAACTTCGGAAATGTGGTCAGTCGAAGCTTGCTTGATCAACAATAAGGGACAGGGCATGTCCTGAAAATTGATCATGGACGAAGGGGAAATAATTAATGTACAATATATCCAGTCCATATACAATGTATTAAAATTACATACATCATGATTAACGTCTAACTGTTAAAAATGTGATGGCAATATGGGGGAATATTTTTCGTAATTGACAGAAAAGCTTTAACCATTTAATCATCGTTTATATAGATTTCATAAAAAATTCAAATGTTCTATAATTAAGTAAATAAATTGCGATTAATACACGTTTAACATGATATCAACGTACATTTCGATCGAATAAAAGCAAACTTAATTTTACTAGCTAAAAATGTGCTTAAGGTAAAGTTAGTCCTACTAAAAGTTAGTCACAGATTAAGATCATCGAATTTTATTGCATTCTAAATCACCTTATTTTGACGATTCGATATGCGTACGAAGAAACATGAATATAAACATACATACAAAGAGACATATGCTTATGTGCATGCATGTATGTACGTGTAAGTACCGTACATGTATGCACGTGTACCGTTCAACGGTACAGTCACCTGTTTTTATGCCGCAGATACAAGTAATTAACACCGTATGAGTTGTTATTCGCCTTCAAGACAGATTAATTACAATGCAACTTGTTCAGAACAATTTGAAGCAGTTATAGAATGTTGACATTTCGACCACACATGCACGCTGCTGTACAAGGAATTGCTTCATACGCGAGGAATTGCACTGTCCTCCTCGCGCGCACGGCTTCTCCGAATCTCTTTCATCCACAATAAATTATTTCCTTTTACAAACAAACCATCCATTTTAAAATCGTATTTAGCGTCGATGAAATTTTAATTACTCGCCGTGAAAACGTCGCGATTGTTTTCGACACCCCTCTTTGCCGGGGCAAGAAACGATACAATCAAGAATTCCTTCGTATACGGAAAAGAGGGTCATACGCGCACGCCATAGCTGTACATTTCTACGTCTTCCCTTTTTTACCGACGAATCACGTAATTGTTGCGTTCTAACATTCTAAAATTGGACCAATCAACGATCCTTTAATTACTCGTCACGGAGACTTGGCAATTGTCTTCGACACGTGCCTTTGCCAGGACAAAAATTATTCCATCAGAAATTCCAGATTCTACGGATAAGAAGGACACGCGTAAGAACGTCGTTTCCGTCATCCTGGTAACTAATTACTGATTCTACCTTGTTCGTTAATTGCACGATTTCTCGAGATTCTCGAGAAAAAAAGAAGAAGAAAAAAAGGAACAAGAAGTAAAGGAAAACGATTCATACGCATACTACATAAAACTGATCGAATCATTTGAAAAATCCAAGCTGGCTCGAGGGGATTTTTTATCGAGAACGCCGGTGTAGTATCAACGTAGCGTCGCAGTAACGCAACGTTCAGCCATGCGACAGAAAAATGTATCACCATGAACACGAGCTTCTTTGCGTTTATCGACGAGATTCGTCTGACTGGCATTGAAGATGATCGATGCAACTCAATTACGGACCGAAGATACCTTCGCTTATTATTACTACTCTTGCTTGTTATTACTTCTTACTTCGTAGCAAACGTTTCCTGAATTTGTTTCGCAATTATCAAGTTACCATCGCAGTACGGTGTGCGATGGACAAAAATAGAAATAGTCGCTGTTCGATTTTGATCTCATTACGCCGATATGATATCGTCAGCGCGTAAGTAAGTAATATTATAATTGTAAACAATAATCGTCCGCGGAAGCAATAGAGTATTGGTAAAAAGGGAGGATTAGTAAAATCGTTAGCACATCAAAGTCTAATCACTTGAAAATTAGCTCGTTCACTGTACGTTCTTGTTTGTTAGCTCTTATTAAATAGCGTTTGTTACGACTTAAATATGAAGAATTTGAGCAAAGATACGTGCAATTTTAATTTCTAATTAGAAAATTTCTTCCCCCCTTCAAAGAGCAATTTGAAAAATATCGTTCAAACCACCTTACATTAATTTTGATCGTTCTCTGTCAAGAAGGTATCGTATCACAAAGTTACATGCTATGTAACTTTCGTTACAAACTGCTACATTCGATGTTCATTATTTTTTTAGTTGGATCTTTAGTTAAAATTAAAGTTACACGAAAAGTCTGTTCTTCGCCGAATGTCAGCGCAATATCTGAAGACATGGAAGGGAAGATAAATGATTTCTGCATGACGCTCACGATAAAGTGGTAGGATTTATTTACTTAAGCAACACTTCTCACACTGATGTGTGGTGATAAACAAAAAAGCAAATATTCAAAATGTTTCGAGTCAGGGAGATACCAACAAAAATTTTATAAACAGGCTTTTACTCGACAGATCTCCTGATATCAAGCTGCAGAGAGATTGCACGTTATATGCGTCTTTTATCTTCGTCGCGAGTGCTCGCCCAAATGCCGTACTGCGATGACATGGCGAATTTTTTTCTCGTTTAACATGTTCAAGTCGGGAGGATTTCTACGATTCCTGCTTTCCGCTCAGGAGAAAAAAGAAAAAGGTGGAAACAATTTTCTCGCTTGATTTTTATTTCACAAATATTAATTCGTTATTGTTGAGAAGTATTGAAAAAAAGGTAAATAAATGATGTTGATACGTGCATCGATTTCGCACTGAAACGTGTTAATTTGTCAGTACATATATATTTACTACTGAAGTTTATTTGTTTTTATATCTTCATAAATATAATTGAAAAACAATATCACAAATTATTTACAAATTTCAATGATCGCGTGGGAAAAACAGAACGTTCGTGATAAAATTGTCACCTGGTAGACCAAATGTATATTCTAGAATTATGGACATTTTTATGAATATGGAATATTTAGCAAAGCGCGAAGATAAATGTTTATCAATGGCAGATAACGCGAGAATAATCCGGGAATAATATGTTAAGAGAGAACACAATACAATTATTGTTCGAGTGGAGTATTTCATTTTATAGTTTCCAGAAGATTGATTTTCTCGGACAGGTGTTCGCGTTCGAATAAAAAATCCAGCAAATGGAGGTCGAAAATAGTATTTCTTACGCCATGGTGGTTGCTAACGATGTTCTGGTGTTCTATCGTTCATATCTTTAATTCATGTTTATAACGCTATAAACACTGATCGTTTATATGATAATATCCTAGAAACTGAAACGGAATTATCTTTCTAAGAGACGTAGTTCCTTCCGTCGATTTTATTTATAAATTAGTAATACTGACTAATCAAGATTATGGGAAATATTGCGATTGATTTAAGGACAATATAAGAGAATTGTAGTTTATATAACATAGGCCATGAAAAGCAACAGGAGATTATGAAACTTGTCTTTAAGGGAGGAAAGTTTCACTTTGTTAAAATGCCATTCTTCAAAGTATGATTTTACTCGACGAATGAAAGAATAATGGTAAATTAGATAATATAGATTTAGAATAATTGAATAAAAGCTGTGTGGCATTTTATATTCTCCAAATAAACGAGAACAGAATTATAAAATAGAAAGGAATAAAAAGAATAGAGAGTCGGATCCAGGAAAAGTACTACAAATAAAATTAGGGTAGAGAAGTATCAAAATTAATGCAAGAGTGTATTAAAATTTTATCAAAGTAGGATATATTTTCCCCAAAGGGAAGCAACATACCTCCGAGCGATTTGATTAAGAAGCCACTAACCAAAGTTCCCTCCACGAAAAGGTGGTGAACATCAAAGGAAAAGTTGGCAAAAACATGATGGCAGTTTCCGGTAAAGCACAATCTTGCAAGATCATTTTTTCGTCACGCACTAGCCCTTTCATCGAACCCATTAGACTCCCTGTGGCCATGGAGCTAAATCGAAGGTCGAATTATAGAAAAAAAGGTCTCGGTTCCTTGTCGGAAATCGAAGAAAAATATACTGTAACTCGATCGAAAAAAAAAGGAATGTACTTGCTAGAAAATACAAGAGACATATTTAAAAGAAAATTGCAATTTTCAAATATTTTCCTTTATAAACTGTTGGTATTTTTTTACAGGATTGAAACGATCGATAGGGAAACTGTGTCAATGTGGTGCATAACTTATAAACGATAAAACGGAAGTATCAACGATATATCGATTCAAGAACTCTGTCTCTTTCTATTATTTCTCTGACGTAGAGAGATGTCCTTAATTAAAATATTCCAAGTCAAACGATTCTGCGCATTGCTTCGTAAATGGACAATATTTATAATTTTTAACGTGCACGCTGCAATGACTTGAAAGGGGAGTTCTGAGCTCTGTTTGCTCTTAACGGTGTATTAATATTCGATTGAAATGAGAATCTAGAAACAAAGGGAGAGAATATTTTTATCGCAATAAATGTAACGATAAACGAAAGGACACGCGTGCATATGAGAGGAAAGAAAATGGATGAAAGCGTGCTTCGAAGAAACGATAAAT
>NW_022884450.1:0-14837 GCF_011952205.1 Bombus bifarius
GCACATCAATGTACATTTCAATTAGACTAAATAATAATGCTATGATTTTATCGGTAGTAACTTTACTTATTAACTTGAATTATTTCTTTCATTTACTTCATGTTAGGAAGAGTATCTTTTTGCTTGAAATAAAAAATTGATATAGGAGTAATAATATGGATAGAGATCAAAAACTGTTAGGGCAGAAATTACACGTTTGAACTTTATAGTTCAGTATAGTTCAAATAGAAATTATATAGAATTATTTAATAATTTGTATTCCACTGGAATAAAAATTTAATTTCTGTCTTTATCAAATCTCTATTTCAGAGTATTTGTAAGTATGTACTTATCGTCTGCTGTATGATCGAATATCGAATAGGTAATAATCGTTGTTACTCGTTACGTGAGAAAAAATTATGTATATTCACAACTATGACTATTGCATTTTAGGCGCTTGGCCATGGATCGGTGCATTAGGTTTTCGTAATCCCCGACACCCAGACAAACCACTATGGAAGTGCGGAGGTTCCCTGATATCGGCTAGGCATGTTTTGACCGCAGCACATTGTGCACATATGGATGGAATAGAAAACATACACAATCATAATATTGCCATTCTTAGATTGGTGGAGGAGGTGCCATTTTCGAGTAACTCCTCAAATATATATATATATATATATGCTATTGAGTATTACTGAAGTATCATATCCTGAAATTTCTTACTGTACACATATATTGTGTCATAAAGCGTGTACAATTCTTTCTCATACTTTTGGTCATTCGTTTCCTGCATTTTCATTTATTTTTTTATTTTTCAGGGTACGTATATCCCATTTGTACGAAAGAGCCCCTACGAAACAGCAACTTCGTCGGCTATAACCCCCTTGTTGCTGGATGGGGAGCGTTAAGATATAGTAAGTGATATCAATTTTATAATAAAATTAAACAGTTCCAGTCTTAAATATCTTTCTTATTTTCTTCGTAGGACGACCACGACGTAATGCATTAATGGAAGTTCAAATGCCAGTGATTAAGAACGCCGAATGCAAAATAGCTTATTGCAAATTTCCTAATGCACCTGATATCACTGATGGTATAATATGCGCCGAACATGCTCAGGGTGGAGAGGATTCTTGTACGGTAATTAAGTTACAGAGTTACTACAAACTATACGGTATCTGAAGACACGTCAATTCGAATTAACATCAAATCGACGTCTTAAACATTAGAAATAATAGATAAACACAATTTAATAGTTTTGCCCACTTCTCACACCTCATTATGGTATTTAATCTAATTTCCTTCTAATCTTAGTTTTGCTCAAAATACATATAACATGTACATTATAAATTGGAGTATTTCTATACACAAATCAATAGAAGATTATTACTGTATATAAGTATAATTTCAATACAATTCGATCGATATATTTCAGTATCTTTGATTAAAAATTTAACGATCCTTTCAGGCTGACCTCGGCGGACCACTGCTGATACAACATGAATTAACCTCGTATTTAATAGGTATTGTGTCTTACGCTTATAAGTGCGGCACAGCTGGCTATCCCAGCGTTTACACTAGGGTCACATCGTACCTTGACTTCATTCTCCAAGCGATGCAATAATATGATATTACTGTTCCATAAATATCATTGTGTAAAAAACGTAAAGTTGGATTTTCTTATTGTGGAGATAAGAAACAGCTCAAATTCACATTGTTTTGTACGTTACAAATTATAGGCTTAAAATGTACGAAATGTAACTTTGAAACGACACTAATTTTTTACGCACGATAAACCTCCACGACTTAGGTATGTAAAGATGATAAACGTATATTAATTCTATTAATTTGGTAATAATAAACCAACTTTCTGAGAAGTTCTGTAAATTTCGTTTCTGTTGTATCAAGAGAATAATGGAATATTCCACTTAGATCGTATACTTCTTGTATGTACATACAAAATTTTCCGGCTAATCTAAAACACTTCATAAGATAGAGAGCTTCTGGAGATTCGGACACAGAGAGTGCATAAAATACAAGATAAGTCTTGTCCGCTAAAAACGTCCTGTGTACTCATGCAATCACATGCAACCTCGAAACTTCGCTTATTTTTTATCACTTTCCAATTCAATACACTGTTTCTGCATTTTTGACTATATGTAAGAGAAATTTCCATTCAGCCAAAGGTGTACTTACAGATTATAGATTCCTATACGACTCTCGGTAAAAATTTATCCGCACTCCAGATAGTTAAAACTTCTGTCGACCGTATTGATCCATCTGCACTCTTCGTATGACGTCAATATCTGTTCAGTGCTGCTGCGTAGGTTTCATTGTGTTACGTTAATTCGTTTGTGACCGTTGCGCGAGTAATGGCGCTTTGCAATGGTGATTTGCAGGAAAACAGTTTATTTATCAAAGATTTAATGTACATTATGGAGAAAGTGTTTTGTCACGAAGTGTGTTTGAATGGACACAAAAGTTCAAAGTAGATCGCACAAGTGTTATGAAAAAACAGCTGGACGCCCGTCCACATCCACGATGACAACATTGAACGTGCTCATGAACTTATGCTCTATGGAATGGACGAGTGACACTGGATAATGTGGCAAATCATTTGCAAATCAGCCACGGCTCTGCTTATGCAATAGTGCACGACAGATTTGGGTTTTAAAAAGTTTGTGCGAGATGGATGCCGAAAAAGCTGATGAAAAGGTGAAGACGACGATGCATTCGTGGTTCGCAGCTCAGCCCAAAACATTTTTTAATGAGAAAATACGAAGGTCCTTCGGCAAATGGACAAAGTGTATACAGAAATTGAGTGATTACGTCAAAAAATGATGTATGTCTTTTTTGACAATTGCTTAAAATAAATTCTACACCGACAGAGCGGGTAACTTTTTACTCACCCTCGTAAGACACTTAAATTTCCAATCTATTATGATGAATAAAAGAGCTTATACTATTAAATCTAATTGTATTTTGTTGCATGAGAGTACACGTGTATGTGATGTACATTACCTTTATATCCCCTTGAACGCTTCAATATTGCGCATATATACTATATTTTGTACAGCTTCTATAAAATTTTGTATGTTTGTTTAGGCTGTTAATCTAGAGGCTGGAGTACAAAGAAGTGGCACAATGATGTGGGCTGATGACATTTATAATTATCAAGGAATCACCCCTACATTCGCTCAGGTATATATCGTTGACTATAATGTATTTAACATATATGATTGTTAGAATATTAATAATTAATTTTTAATTCTATCAGAATTTTAATGAAACTGTCCCTTGGGAAGGAAGAACTGATACCTTGATATCACGGTTTGTACATCCTATATATACGACAAATTTTAGAACATTATATAACGAAGAACCAGATCGCGTGGCCATGTGATGTGAATAAAAGGACTTGAATTTGATGATATTTTTATAATGTTAGATAACATAACTAAGTATCTTCACAGTAAGATAGGATGACATGGTTTACATGATCTTAATGTTGTTCACTTGAGTGATGATATTATAAGGAAAAGTGTAATATCACAGGTAGGATGATTCATAATTTAGAACTACTAACTCATGTATGTATTAAAAATTAAAGAAATATATTAAATTTTATAGGATATTTATGTTTAGTAACCAGTAATTCAGAGATTGGTATTCATGGTTACTATAACGAGGCTGTAGAAACGCACCCTTTCTTCTTTGCAAATGGTCCTGTATTTATGTCTAAGCCGAAACTGGAACCTCTGAATAATTTAGATTTATTCTTGTCATTTTCTAAAATACTTATCTACAGTATACCATAAGGAATGATACCGTATCGCACCTAATCAAGTGCCTTAAGAAACATCAACAGGATATCACAGTAATCCCTTATCGACTGATATGTAAGTAAAAGTTATGTGTCATTGTTATACACAGTTATGTGTTAGTGTTATACACAGTTATTTATCATTTTCTATTAATTCAGTTGTAGCCACTACAATATCTATGACACTGGTAGTAATTATGAGAACAATAATGATGTTCTATAAGAGGAAATGATGATTAGGAACAAAAACTTACAGGTAAGTCAAAGTATATGTTATTTGCCATTTGAAAAGAAAGTTACTAACTTAGAATTTTTTGATAAATAATAATTGTGCAAAATATATTGGATTTCAAATTTGTCAAAAATTGAAATTTAAGAAGCATTGTAATAATATAACATTAATATTTTGATTTTTCAGGAGATATCATGCGGTGGATGGATAATATGTAAAAAATATTAAGCAGTATATGAATTTTCATATTGCGTAGAGATAACAAAATGAATTTTAAAAAATGTCGACATGGTAATAAGAAATAGCATCATGACAAAGAATATATAAAGACAGTTTCATTTTTTATAAATAAAAATTTGTTGTTCCAGATTTTGAAATATAGTGAAACGTTTAATTAGTATCTTAATATCTTTAAATAATTATTATTTTAGAATCAATTGTAATTGTATCATACGTACTTTTGAATTCGTGCAAGAACATATGTAATTTTGAAGTAGTTATTATTAGGAAATTGTTAGACGCGAACAGTATGCGAAAAGTTAGTATGCAGTGTAATAATTATCAATCAAAACACAAGAATTAAATTCTTGAGGAAAAAATTTCCGGAATTTCTTATTTACACGATTATAAAGAAATCCATAATAAAAAGGAGCTGCTTTCTAATACTTCTCTTCCTTGTAATGCCTATGTTAATGATAACGAGGTTCGACTTTTTGTTTTTAGAGGGATACTGGAAAATTTGAAAGTACAGTACCATTGGGAAGAAAATCACGATATTGAAAACGATATTTGCAAGTAAATTTCCAAAAAATCTGTTTTCAAATTTTCGCTTTCTATTTCACATTAAAAGAAAGGGCTGCCTTCTTTCTCTGCAAGACAAAACAAACATTCTGAATCTCGTATCAATGAATGATGTCAATAAGTTATTTTTCTTTTCAGATTGAACAATATTCCAGATTTATTCATAATTTCATACTACGCGAAGAATAGACTTTCATAGGTATATAAAGGAAATATTAAGTATAGGAAAACTCTTTTTCGTTGTAGGTGACATATGCTTCACGGTTGAACACGTGTATTTTTGAACACATATAAATGAAAAAGTACTCTTATGGAGAAAAAGAATTGATACCTTCGATTGACATTAGATAATGTATATAAACTTATGAACAATCACTATCGGTTTGTATTTTAGGTGCACACGCAGATTTGTTGGAATTCTTATAAAATGTACATCCTGTACGAACGTTTTATTCTTCCAAATTTTACGATACTATGTCTCATATAATAACTATATGGATTAAACGTAATATAAATGATCCGAAAATAGACTCGAACGACATTAATTGTCTTTCTATTTATACCAATATCGAAAATACAAGTAAAGCCGGAGCAATAGTATGCAAGAATGGACTATTTATTATTTTAAACCAAATCATAGCATATTCAGAATGCACAGTATTATCATGAAATGTAAATGAATCAGTTGTAAACGAACGATTTTACTGTAAAATCGTTGCCTCCTTTTTTTCATCTGAAATATAGCAGCAATGAGTACATTCTTTTAATATATAATAAAACGAGATATCTTTATAAAGTTACATATGTCATCACTGGTAACTGTTATCTCGTATGACACCAAATATACCGTTAGTATGGAATGATATTTTTATGAAGATATACTTTAATGATAGATTTTATGAATGAAACGTTATATAAGAAAAATTATCTCTTGTCATTCTATGAAGTGTAGCAGCTAACGAAGATTAATTTTACGAAGTATTGGAGCAAAAGAGAATTAAAAAATTAAAAAGATCTAAATAAGATTGTTCGTGTGGCTTAATTATCTCAATTCTGGTACACCACTTGTTACATTCTAACTAATTAGCGCTAAACAATAACTTGCAAATATTAAAGATATTAACACCTTAATATTAACACCTAAAGGTTTTCAGGAAATTTTATAATATTTGATTATTGTATATCTAGTCATTGATTGATAAAATTTCTTGTATAAGCATAGATCGAGGTTGACGTCATACGCAGATTGCATATCATTGACAGGTATCGTTTTAATTTATTTTATGGCTAGAATCATTTGAATATTATACGAATAATTATTTCCATTCGAACGATTAATAAATCACGTACCTATAAAAGATATATTATGAAAAAGACGTGACGAAACAAAAAAATATTGGAAATTCCGTTGTCATTAGATCAATTATTTTTGCAATGATTTTTATTTCCATGTAATTACATATGAAATGGGTAATTCATTAACATCTCCTCGAATCGAATATAATTCGTTACACTTCACAACGATTCAAATAATGGACGGGAAATATATAATAAGTTTCCTGTCCTTGCGTTAAAATAGTACTGTACAAATCAGATGATACAGGAAATACCCAAAAAACCCAATTACATCCACATTGCATGACAGCACACTTGCAATGGATTTTTGTGATTTCAATGTCACAGACAATGACACAACTAATCAGAACACGTTCGAGGCTATAGACATTGAAATTACCGCGTGTTTAATACGTTTAAAGCATAAATCTAAATTTCACGCGATTATTTCTTTGTACATTGTGAAACTCTTAAATTATCTTAATCGAATAAATAATCCTAATGTAATAAAACATCTTGAAATAGACCTAGATATCTGAAACAGAAACTCGAAGGATAAGAAATCCTAAAAGGTACTAATCCTAAAATAACAAACTCCTAAATAATAAACAAGTGATAAAACCTGTTATAAATAATAAACCTTAACTGGAATAATCAAATCCTAACTAATCGAAAATAAAATAAGGCAAGCAATTCTTAATCTTTCAAGTAATTTTTCCGAAAACACAGAAAGATAGAGAAATTAAAAAGACGCAGCACAAATTGCAGCACAATGAAAGTTTCAGAGCGATGAATACGATCGTATTAAACTAAATAATTTTCAAAAGTGAAATTACACTGAAACGTATATCGATGATATTTGTCATTTCTACGATCTGTTTCGCTTGATCGTGCTTCTTTTCTGATGTAAATTCAATTTATAATACGAACTAAGTTTCCTTTATTATTATTAGTCCTGCGTCTTTTTAATTCGTCACTTCTTTTATTTCAGAACAATGACGGGCTCCAAGATGCTGTTCGGATGTTTGGCGTTAATTGCTTTTCTGCATCCATTAGTTCACGTTTGTACTTCGAGTAGTACAGCTCAAGGTTTGTACTTCGAGTTGTCTTTTTCCATGCACTTCAAATTCCAATACGATCTGGTCACGTGGCCTTCGTACAATTTCGAAATTTTACCTGTTTGGTAATCGTCAATGAAAAAAGAAGTTATGCGTGACCTCAACACATTGAAACAATTTTTATGATTTTTTATTTGCCGGTTGGTCAGCAAGTTAATGGAAAAATTTCACTTAACTATTCGCGTTAATTTCTTCGGTTTAACTTTTGGGAAATGCTTCGTTAGCTTCGGGAATATTCCAACGATTCGTTTTACGTACAAAATAAGCATGATAAATATTACATCACGGTAATGTAATATCGGAATATATTAAAGGTGTAATTTTGTCCGATTAATTATAATTTATTAATAATGGATTGAAAATACAGATATTAGTTATACAGAGAAACGATGTTTGATTAACAGGAAAACTAAATGCAACGCTCGTATTTACAACAAATAACTTGACAACTATTTGGTAACTCTCTCTCTCTCTCTCTCTCTCACACACTAGCAACTCTAACACTCGACAACACTCGCAACTCAATTCTAACGACTCTATGCTTCGACGTCTCGATCAACTCTGATTCTCGCAACACGCACACTTTTCGATTCGCCTTGGATAGCGAAACCGTCCTTCTTCTAACGTTGTCTATTGTTTCCCTCATACCTATGTAAGAACTACCAACTACGTGCCTTTAGTCACGTAGGCACTCTTAAATGTAAACGAACCACAGAAACACGACGTACACGGTTTTTCTATTTTCAGCCGATCTCCAATCAAAGCTATTCTACGATATTACAATCGGCCTTTCCTGACAATCACATCTGCCCTCAGATGTGCTCATCATCGCCGCTCGCACTTACATCACTATCGTCAGCATTCCACCATTTCATGTGATCGGCTGCCGTGGAAGTTGTACGTGGCCCT
Organism: Bombus bifarius; assembly: GCF_011952205.1. Taxonomy (NCBI): domain Eukaryota; kingdom Metazoa; phylum Arthropoda; class Insecta; order Hymenoptera; family Apidae; genus Bombus; species Bombus bifarius. The sequence goes on from NW_022884450.1 coordinate 8,201, forward strand.
TCGTGCTCCCCCTCTCGCTGCACTATGTATCGGTCATTTCGCAGGACTTTTATCACCCGATACGGTCCAAGAAACTTCGGATGCAGCTTTAGCCCGGGACCCCTCTGCATCCTCTCGATTGCCACTAGATCTCCCGTCCTGTATGCTGTCGCCTTCTTGCGTCTCCTGTTATACGCCCGCTTGTTTCGGATTTGGATCTCCTCAATCCGTCTCTTTGCGTCCGCACGCAGCTGATTTCGTTCCTCTTGGAACACCGCGGCCTGTTCGTCCTCGATGCTACTGCTCCTCTTTCGCTCTTCCTCTATCTTCCTCTCCGTTCTTTGTTTACCCATTTCACTCTTGTCAGGGGCTTTGATCGTCGTGGCAGCATCGTGACATTTTCGTAGGCTCGGTTCATGGAAGACGTTAACAACTTACCATCTACCGAGACTATGATCTCTTATTTTTCGAATGTCTTCACGTTCATCGTGTCCTCGACAATCCCATCGTCGTCCTCGTCATCCACATCCTCTGTATATCGAATCTTCGTATCGATATTATTGGAGGGATTCCGCGCGTGCGACTTCCCTTGTCTTTTCGTTCGCCTTGCATTCACTCTCTTCGAGTCTATCCGAAAACTTGAAACAACCCTCACACCCGCAACGCTATCCTTCTCAGTAAATTCGCAAATATCATCAACAACATCCTGTTGCTGTTGTTTAGCCAGATTCTTCCTCCTCGTGATGTTCGCTAAGTCCTCCTGCTGGCCGCAAGAATCCGACGAGGACACCATCTCGTGGTCCACTTTACCAATCACCACGTGTCTTGCCACTATTCTCCGTTCCTCCGACACTTGCTGCACAGCTGCCCGATACTTCTTCAAAACTTCTGCTAACTCTTCTTTATTTTCTTCCAATTGCGACAGTAGCTCAGTTCGTTCGCGACTAGCTACATTAATCACGATCTTCTGCTTCGGAACGTTGCCGCAGTACTTCCTGCAACGAAGCCCGCGTCTCATTCGGTTCTTGCTCCAGTGCCTGTTTCGCTTTAACTGCAACTGCTCTAGCGCATTCTGCATCTTCTAACTGGTTCTTCAGCTGTCGTAAAGCTGCTTTACCCGTCGAGTCACCTTTCGATCTCTCCGGCATCGTTTGAGCGTCTCTTAGCAATGCTTTGGTTCTCTTCAAATCTCTTTTTAGACTATGTTGCATGTCCTTAACGTGTGACAAATCTATCTCACTCGCCTGTGTCTCTACATCTATCTTGAGGACTTCCGGACACTCATCGGGATTTTCGTCCTTTATTCTACTAATAAAAGATTCTCCCCCTTTTGTACTTATTTCAACAGTGTCCAAAAAGTCTGCGCCAATAATAAGCGAATGTTGCATCACTGTGTCTGGAACTACGTGTATGGTTATACAGTACGACTCATTGTCTATAATAATGTTCGTCGAAAATTTCCCGAGCGTAAAATTCCTTCCGGAACCGACACCGCCAAATCCAACGATTTTCACATGCTGATCTGCTCGCATTAGAGTCAGCTCACTACCGGTGTCTATCAACGCGCTCAATTCGAAATTTTCCATCTTAACATCCTTACCACGCCTTGTTTGTAACGACCGAAACACGCTGTAAACTTTTTTTGACGGCTCACCCAGTGCCTTGTCGCATTTTGATGCGATGTGTCCGTACTCCCTACATTTGAAGCATTTAGGTTCTCTCGACTTGCTCGGACACTCCGCACACACGTGCTCCGCATCACCGCAATTGTAGCATCGCGCCTTCCTCGCATCTCCAGATCGACCGGGTTCCTTGTTCCTCTCGGTTTCGGACAGCTTCGCCACCGGCTTTACCCTGCTACTCTTCGGCTCCTCAAATTTCGTCCTCATCTCCATATCTCTTTTTATCGCTTCGTAGCGCCTGAAACGCTCTTTTAATTGCTCGATATTCCTGGCTCCGTATAGCACAGTCTTGTTCGCGACCTCGTCGGGAATGCCTTGAATAATGTAGTCTATCAAGGATTGCGTATCAACCCTTCCTTCTTTTGCAATCCCGCACATGTGATACATATATTGTTGCAGACTCTCATCTGCTTTCTTCTTTCTATGGGATAACTCGCCACGTATCTGTTGGTCGCTTACTACATTTTCAAACTCATTCCTCAACGCCTTTTTTAGCTTTGCCCAGAACTTCGCGCATCGCTCTTGTCGTACGAAGGTCTGAGCGGAGCCTGCGAGTAATTTCTTAGCATAGGCCACCATGTGGGCGTCTGACCAACCCCACACTTCTGCCATTTCCTCGAAGTCTTCCACCCACTGATTTACACTCAGCAGATCATCCCCGCTGAATTTCTCTAATGAGTCTTCCACGTCTTTAAGACTCAACATCGAGCCGACGCATATACTTCTGCTGATACTCATCGCGGTCCTGATACACCGCTCGCGTGCCTCTCCTGTATTCTCGCGCGCCTTGTTTATCGTCCTCGCCTTCACTTTCATCGGAGCTCCCTTCTTCCGACGATACATCGTCTCCTTCTAGGGCCGCCTGTAGCCGCGCGCGTAGTTCGGATTTTCTTCCCGTTACCTTCAACCCCAAGCTAACGAGACGCGCTCTCAGCTCTTTCGTCCTCAGCTTCTCGAGGTCTTCCTCTCCCTCTTGACTGCGTTCGGCTCTCTGCTTGCTTCTTAGATCTCGCTGGTTTGTTGGTTCTTCGCCACGCTTCGAATCCTTAGGAGTAGATCGACCAGGTTTGCACGCTCTGTTCAACCTGGCAACCAGCACTGATCTCGCACCGGATATAGGCAGATTCATCTGTGCGAGCTTACTCCTCAGCTCCTCCAGCGTCAAATCCTCTTCCCCCGACAATCGTTCGTCTTCAACGTTTGCCATTTTATTCTATTCTTTTCTACTCCCGCACAAATAGCTCCGTTAAATCGTATCGTTTCTCTGTCTTATTCAATCCCGGACGAGCCCCCACTTGTAATATCGGAATATATTAATAATGGATTGAAAATACAGATATTAGTTAGACAGAGAAACGATGTTTGATTAACAGGAAAACTAAATGGAACGCTCGTATTTACAACAAATAACTTGACAACTATTTGGTAACTCTCTCTCTCTCTCTCTCTCTCTCTCTCACTCTCTCTCACTAGCAACTCTAACACTCGACAACACTCGCAACTCAATTCTAACGACTCTATGCTTCGACGTCTCGATCAACTCTGATTCTCGCAACACGCACACTTTTCGATTCGCCTTGGATAGCGAAACCGTCCTTCTTCTAACGCGTTTTTAAAACGCGATGGCGCTATCACTTTCTAAAAGCGTCGTCTTTACATTTCCGATGGCCACGGGCACATCCGACTGCCAGATATACAATGTATTATAAGAGTATCATTACCATACTTTTCATGAAAAGAGCAATTTTTCTTGATAACTATACTCTGTAACATAGATTGAAGTCGCTGATTTGATCCCTCTGATATCGTTGTCTTATGAGAGTCTCGCCAGGTCTTGATTAGTTCTGTTGACTCTTATCGTTGTGAAAAATCGATTCGTTGTGTACCTTTTTTGTATAGAGAATTATTTTGTGGTAGAATATAATGTTGTAATATTCGTGGTCTTTACTTTACTAATTTTGTCACTGAGCCGCTCTTTGGTTCGTTGAGCGATTCATATTCCGCATATATTCCGTACTTGCTTCGCTTGGTACTTTTATAATTTTCGCAGTTACAATAAAAAATTTAATTCTTAACAGATTAAAGATTTAACCTCTTGCTGTATAGTGTACAATAATTTTTTTTTTTTTTTGTATAGGTTATGTGATCCATAGTTTGAGTAAGTAGTACATATATATATATATATGTCGGAGATGAAAGAACACCGGAACCTTCGGATAGCCCCGCAACATTGCAATCTAAAGTCTACTATAACTGTAACTAAACTATTGTTGTTATTCAATCCGATTGTAATTGTTCGAGATTAGTGACGGTGAGCTTTGGCTCGAGGCGACAGTCTGTCGCCCAACGTAGCCGCGGTCAAGGGATGAACGCTTTGCCTAACAAACATATGGAATAATTCTATAGCTCTCCTTAAAAGAAATATTCGTGGCGACACGCGACAGTAAACATTCCAACGGTTTCTGTCCCGTGGCTCGCCACACGCAGACCCTATTCTTCGAGTAAGATGATTGCCAGATGTCGATGCGTCTCCGCAGTACATGTTCGGCTAGCCCGAGGGCCCGTAATAAATCTTAAGGTTTAGTTAACTAAAGTCCTTCAAACAGACAAACAGTCTTTGTCCCAACTACGGGAAGATAGGGGAGACATATTTTTCAACGAGCGGCGTCTCCCACTAGCAACTTTCCCTCGAGGGCGGCTAGCATCTTTTTCTAACCACCAATATGGAGATTGACCAATTAGCAGCAACGTCAATTTCCCTTACTTCCTAAACGAAGGCTTTCCTCGACGAATCCGATGATCTCGTGTCCTTAGACACACCCCAGTATAGTTTTCCTCTGTGGAATCATCGGGACGGGACGCGCATTCTTTGACGCGCTCCCGTCGACTAAAGAGTAACGTCTTTACGCTCAGCAATTATCGTTTACGAGTCAGACTTAGATTCAGCGAGAACGCCTATCTGTCATCCCGTTGACCGCGGATTCGTTATTGAACCTGAGATCACTGTCACTAGTGTCGCGGACGTCTCACCGCCGTGATAGATTGTCAAACCTGTGTTATTCATACCTGTGTCAATAAATCGTATCTTCGCTACACCGCAACGATGGCTACCTTCAATGAAGACTCCTCAAACACCGACAACCCTATCCCCACTGCTTCTCCGACATATATATATATTTACGTGACAAGCTTTCATTTCAATCTATATTTAAGATTAATATTTTATCAGTTTCTGTTCGTAACAACATCGAAGTAGTCAATAAGTTTGAAGAGTATAATTAAGGAAGTTATGAAGCAAGAGGTTAAGAACAAATTCTGAAAGAGGTTATGTACAACTCAGTAGCACTGCTTTACATTACTTTGCGAATTACTTTTCAAGCATAAAAATAGTTTAACAGCCATTTATAGTTACTTCCTTACCATTACATTCATTAAATTCGTTTGATTTTGTAAACAAAATAACCACGCTGACCAGTCTCTTATTTAAAATAGAACAGCTTACTTTCTCTTCGTAAATATTATTAATAATTTCTCCCAATTCGTATACTTCCATCCTTCGTATAAGTGACAATGAATCAGAAGAGTTTCATAGCAATATTGAACAACATACAGTCAACTACAACACCATTGGATACATCCACCATACAGTCAACTACAACACCATTAGATAACAGCAATACAATAGATTATAATTTTCTACGTGTCATTGATTCATCGTCATCATTTTCCATTTTTTTAGCATATGTAAAAACGTATCTGACGTAATCTTACCTCGCTCTTTGAGTACAAAAATCCATTCAAATGAAACAAAGGGAAAAGAAATAAGAAAACAAACACTCACATACGAATCTTCATTACATAACTGTATGTACTCCTCGAGGTATAATTACTCAGACACGTTACAGCGTACCTTCTTCGTTCCCTGATGGCTGATGTTGATCGTTGACGTTTATAATGAAAGAATTTCGTCAACGGCGCCATCTGGATCCTTGTTGAAAAATTAAAATAGCCGCAACAGCACCATTAAGCTCATTACCCAGAGTAGCTCTTGTTGCTGAGTCGTGGAGGAATTCATATCATCAACGACATAAACTATACCAGTTCCGGTAACGTTCTTCAGATGGTCCAGGCACTCGAACTCGCAACATCGCTCTCCAACACGGAATTTCTTGCATGTCTGTAGTAAAAAGAAATCGATCAATTGTACAGATCAATCGTCACTCGACTGCTCGAGAATTCAGATCATCCAGAGAATAGAATAGAGACGTGGAAAAATGTAGTGCGATCGTCGCAGTGGGAGGAAATAGGGGGATAGGGACCAAATGAATGAACGAGATGTTAAGGACAACTGACGATAAGTTCTTCTTTTGTCGAGAATTGCATGTTTGTGAATGGTTTGTGGGTGGTTAGGTGGAGAGAATTGAAGAGTTTGGAGGTGACTGGAAGAGTGTTTTGGGCAAGGTAGATTGCAGAATGGTTGCGGTAGTATTGTGTTAATTATGGGTTTGTACATGTAATCTTTGTATGTATCACTACATACAACCTAACGTATATTTTTAATAATACATCAGAGTTTTAGTTATTTCATAGCTATGAATTTTATACTCTATAATCTTGACGTTTTATTTCACAGACGCGTTTGAATATCCATAAAAATTAAATGAACCAATGTATTCATTATCTTATAGAGAAGATATATTATTTTTAATTATGTTCCAATTATTTATTATGATCCTGATTTCCTTATTCTGAAAATTTGAAAGGAAGTTTTGTAGTTTGATACTTTCAGCGACAAAGGGTCAATATTGCTTTAGTATATTTCGTCACATATACATGTATATCTATATGTCGGAGATGAAAGGACACCGGAACCTTTGGATAGCCCCGCAACATTGCAATCTAAAGTCTACTATAACTGTAACTAAACTATTGTAGTTATTCAATCCGATTGTAATTGTTCGAGATTAGTGACGGTG
>NW_022884451.1:0-13854 GCF_011952205.1 Bombus bifarius
TATATTGTTTCGGAAGATGTTATCCCCCGACGCAATATTCGTACTACACGATTGGTAAGATGTGCCGTGGGTGTGTTTCTTTAATATTACAACTTTTGTTATAATAAGAAAATGCACCAGACATCTCGTCCATGACGTAGTATGAGAGTGAACGATTTTGTGTTGTAATCGCGAAATGACTCAGCCGTATTATCGTATCAACAACATCGTATCGTAATATATCTTGTTCATGGCTAAAAGTAAATTAACACTATCCTTACCAGGCCCGGTCACATGACAGTTTTCAAAATTTAATTTAAAATTGTACATTCATTGTTATTTATTTCGTTCATATAAATTTTGCAAACATTCTTATATTAACACAAATTGAGAAATCAATTGACCAGATAATATAAGAATTTGCATAAAGTGAGACGAGCAAAAAAATAAGAATGAATATAAAGATTTAGATTAAACATTGAAGCCGGTCATTTGATCTGATCTTTTTGAAAAGATTGAAATCGGACATAAGTAAACTTATGAATCAATATTTTTCAAAATTGTCGTAATTTAGTTCGTTTTCAAATCCGTATTTAACTCCGGACATATTTTACCAGGGACGAAATAGAGATCATTTTACTTTTTATAAGAACATGTTTGTAGTATACAGAATGTAACAGTTACGATAATAATAAAAATATAAGAATTAATAAAATTCAATAACGCAAACCGAAATAAATGCATAATTATTATGACAATAATTAAGAGCGTTTAATCATTTAACACTAAACCTACCGACACTTCGTGTATATCTATGCTACCGTGTGCGGTCAAAATGACCGGTGATGAAAGAAGGAATAGTTTTTACGATTTATCTTAGATAATGGTCAATTTGTAACTAAATGTATATAAAATGATGAACTTTCATAAAATTTGGCCTAAATTTACGTTTGTTTAATTTCAATTATAGTCTTAAGTAAAATTGCACTTTTATTTATATAGAGGTATATCTTATTCAACTTAGATGCATTTTTACAAATTATTTAATTATCAAATATACATTTGCCGCATATATATTTCCTATGTCTTAAACAAATTTTCGTAATTTTCTAATTCTTACAGTTTTTTACTTGACAAATTTTTTGTAGTAATGAATATGAACCTGTTGATAGTTTTATTGTATGGTTTTTTCCCGCGATTCCTTATATAAGAGTAATGAATGCAACAGGTTTATAACAATTTTATGAATTCTCTGTACATTGACTCATACTGTAGATACCATTGTAAATTTATTGATTCGTAAACGTTGGCTTCACTCACTCTTCTTATCAAATCGTATAAATCTCATAATTTCAGGAAAGTCATTCCTGCACATTGTTTTTGAGAAAAATGTACGCCTCCAAATTTTTTTCCACAAATACGAGAAATCTAAATTTTTTACCTGATATGCACGGCAGACATATAGCACAGAAATAAATGCATCTAGTTCTATTGCATCTAGCTCCCTCTTAGTTCCCAGTGCTCTAAATGCTTGTTGTTCCGTACATTTTATTATATAATCCCTTATACGGTGATCAATGATAAGATAAAATGCCGCCTTCACTTGTCCTTTCATTATATGTCATTTAGCATATCCCTAAAGATATTATGAACTTATATCCTGCCAGGTTTGGGAGTAGCATCTATTTCTTACCAAACTGTTCCATTGGGCCCTGCGTCACTCTGTGCTCTCAACGATAATTTCTTTCATTCTTGCTCTTACGTAAACGCTTATTTATAATATTCAACTCTGATTCGGTTGAAAATAGCTTTTCATGTGTTTCCATGCCGTTTTCAGTTAGTTGCTGAAGTTTCTTGTTCATCGTACACGGAACAGTCCTCTTTTATGTCCGTTATTTTTTTTTTTTTTTAAATCTTGACATTTCTAAGGTAGATATTTGTCACAGAATAATAACTATGTACGGAATAAAAAATTATTGTCACATTTGATATGCTTTACTTTTCCTTTTATAACAACTTTTCACAAGACGCTCTGAGATGCTTTCTGTATGAGTTTTGCAGATAACAAGTTTAGATGTCGACTAATTGACTTACAAACCGAGATGTGCTCTTCTCGAAAAAACAATAGCAAGCAAAAATATGATTTGTGACGGCGATATTTATACGAAAATATTGATGAGTATTAACCGTTCTCTACCAAAGTTACTCAAGGGTGGAGTTGGGAAATCTTTTCCCGTGTCTTATAGCAATGAGCAATAACCCTCAGAAACATTTCGACTTTTAAAATGTTTGTAACAATGTACTGTAAAAAATGCTAAATTTTGTGGCAGTTCCTTAGGATTAACATGGGTCTGAGTTGATATGCCTTGAACGCTAGTGGCTATATTGATCGAGGGATGGATAGTTGTATGACAAGATTACGGCTGTAACAGCAGTTATTATTTGTTATTAATGATTTTGCTTGTTATCCGACATTTAGATAGCCATTTCTTTGTACTGATTGCATTCATTTGATGAACAACTAACATATTCTGTCAGGCGATCAAAATGACAGCTCATGATAGGCAAGGCAGAGTACAAATTTTTCTCAGAAAATGAAAGAGCAAACTAAAATTAAATACCCAAAAATATATTGTATGCATGTTTTAGGATAAGTCAGAAATTATGACGAGATATGATAAAGTTTAAATACGGTTAAATTTGTGTAGAATTTCCAAGAGTGGTTAATTTGACCGCGCTGGTAGGTTTAATGTTAATAATAACTTAATAATTCTATTTTTTCTATTGTTCGTTATAAGAACATGTAGAGTACAATGCGAATGACCAAGATTGACAATAAATAACTGACGACAGTTATACATAAAGTGTAAACAATTAAAAATTTTTGTACTGAAATCAATTTATTTTCAAATTACGCTTGTGAATTTATAAATGTCTCAATGAGCTATTCCAAATTTTAAAAACTCGTCTCATTATGACCATTAGTTGCTGATACAATGAATGTCGATCTACTTGGAACGCGTGGGTCCAATTCACTCCCCTCTTCCCAACGACTTCGGCGAGTTCTTGCGCTTCCTATTACGTGATAGGATACCTCGCTGATGTACCTCGACTTTGTTAATTTTCCACTTGCATTCTTGATTCAATATGTTGAAAAGTACATTTGAACGAATCGGTGAATGTATATCTCTAAGAAGGAGAAAGTCCAACTCCTACGTTCCGTTAACATCAGGTAGGGACAGGCCCTGAGGTGACGGGGATGTTCGAGTTTCCAGTTAATGATTCACAGGCACTAAAATAACAAAGTACGCAAAGTTTAAGAAAAGGAAAAAGTATGCTAATTCCAAACAATTCCGCACCGTTAGGTTGTCCTTGTCCATAAATAGTGGTGGTTTTTTAAAACTGTTTCTAATAACTGGAAAGTTTTAAAAACGTATTGTTGCACTGCAAAACATCTGCTTTGTGCGCAGCAAAGTGATATTCTGAACACATTATGCGTTTCATAAATAATAATATTTATAATATGCATAAATAATAACATTTGCCGTCTCAGTGGTTATCACATGAAAATAAATCATACAGTAGGCTAAAAATACCGAACTTTAAATATGTGAAAATTTTGAACCGATGGGTTCCTAAGTTAAAAACTTTTATATGTTGTCCGTAGTTTCTATTCATATAAGTGCCGAAAAAATGCCGGACTTTAATATGCTAATTTGCTAATGTAGGTCATTGACAAATACAAAACATACGTATGCAGAGTACGAACACCTTGTATCTACTAACTTTTGAAATTATTTACGAATGACATCCTCTTCTTTCGGAAAATGGTACAGTTGGTGCCATTCGTATGAACCGCTATTGCATATGCGCGAATATCCACTGACCTAACCTCTTTCTGCAAATCCATGCCATAAAAGCCGAAAATAAGCTACAAAAAACAACGCACACATTCGCGAGGACGTATCTACAAAAGTAAAAAGCAAATTAATAAACACATAATTTAAAGTACTTAACAAAATAAAAACGAATGACAATTGACATTAGGCACAGATATTTTAGCTGGAAAATTTTTAACTAAGAGAGACAACTCAGGCCATGAAATAATTATTTGTGCTACGTATACATTTCGTTGTCTGCGGTAGAAGAGACTAAATCTGCGTAAAATTTGTTTTTATAAATTTCGTGAAAAATTCGACGTTTACTGAATATTTCTTTCCGTGAAGAAGCCAAACATTTTTTCAAACGGTATGGAGGAATCATATTAACAAAATGCAAAAAGTTTCATTCTGATTGATTCATGTATCGATGTTCGATGTAGAACATTCAGCCGACGCAGAATGATATATAGAATACAATAATATACAGGGTCGTTGGTAACTGGTGGTACAAGCGGAAAGGAGGTGATTCTACTCGAAAAAGTAGTCGAAAATATAGAATAAAAATATTTCGTTTGAGGCTTTGTTTTCGAGAAAATTGATTTTGAATTTTCGCTCGGTATGCGTGCGGTACGTTATAATGGATGTCACTGTAGATCGTTGTCTTAATGGAAAAATTAAAAAAAAAAGTGTTTATTCTATACTTTCGACTTCTTTTTTCGTATAGAATCACCCCCTTTCCGCTTGTACCGCCAGTTACCAACCACGCTGTATATAAAATACAAAAATCTGTACAACCTCCAGTTCTTTACAAAATGCAAAAGACTTCATTTTGATTAAACTATACTTGGCAGAATAATCGATGGTTTTATTTAAAAGAATAAATATTAAATTGGTAACATTATCCTTTCCAATCTTGATTAAAGATATAATCTAGCAACTGTAACATATTTACTAACTGTCTGTGAGCTGTTTACTAGCGAAGAAGAAAAAAAACGGGTCTCCAACGGCTCTGTGAACGGCATGTTCGTTCGTTGTCGAAGAAAAGCAAGAGACAAACGACAACATAATTTAGGGAGGAATTGACAATGGGAGTGGATTGGTTATAATCTCACAATCAGCACCATTTCTAGAATGGTATACGATGGTGGGGTAGCGTTTGTATACTGGCAGACAATGCTATATAACACATTTTATTAATAAGATTTCAAAAGCACCTTAGTGTAACCAATAGACGTGAGCTTCTACCTCCTTCTCCCATCAATCCTGTCTCATCCAATGAATTTGCAAACATTCCAATCCGCATGGTACCCCCCTCCTTATCACGGAACTTCTAACGAATCTTGGGAAAATCAAATTTTACCCAGATTTACTCGTCTGTCGTCTACCGCACATAACCGAACGAAATGTTTGACGAAGAGAAAAATCCTCCTAAACAACATGGAACTCTTTTTATTGCATTTAATTGGTTCCTTTTCTTTTTGTTCTTGCGATGTTATGTGCCTCGAATTCTGCGAGCCTTGTGGAGAATGCTTAGATGAGTAAATATTTGCACCTACATCAAATGTAACAACAGTCGACATCGAGAATATCATCTGCAACACTTTCCGAAAGAAGACAATCCCCATCATAAGGATTGAATTTGAAAAGTTGGTAAGTACATAGAATTCGTACTGTGCATACGTGTGTTTTGTATCTGTTAATGATTTATATTAACACATTAGCAGCTGGTATTTTTTCGGCTAAATCTCGTTTCTGGCCACCATCCTTCATAACCTTTCCGACACTTTCTGGTAGTACTCACATGAACAGAGAATAGAGGCGACATATGAATGTTTCTAATATAAGTATCCAATGGTTCAAAAGTCTTGCGTCTATAAAGTTTAGAAATTTTAGCCTACTGCATAGCTTACTTTTACGTGATAACCATTTAGACGGTAAATTTTATTATTTATTTAAACGCATAATCTGTTCAGAATGTCGGAATATCGCTTTACGATCAATATTGTGAGATCTTTCCGATTAAAATGAGTTAGCAAATATGCTTCGAACAATGTAGTATCTGATGATATTTTTATTATAAAAATGTAAGTAACGTGTTGGTAAAAGTTTCATCACAAATCAAGAATAAGAAAATTTAAATTTTGAATTGATCTATTCAGCTTATCACAGGACATTCATATTTGTTGATTCTCAGTCCCTCCTTCTCATTCACTCACATTGTCCCTTTCTACGTTCGACACGTCTAGGACCTCAGTTTGGACATTTAGAATAGCTTATGTATCTCCATTATCCCAACACTTGAATCCCGATTTTCGTACAATTACAAAATGTTTCCTGTATTATCAAAAAACGTAATAACAGTAGAGAAAGAGCTGTGTCTCCAGACAAAGTTTAGCCAGTCCTTCAACTAAAATATATTCACAGTAGCAACATTTTAGTATTTTGATGATATCGTAGGACTTACAATAAAACAGCTATATACCTTTTCTCTATTAAACATCTACTACTGACTACAGAAATAATGGCAGATAATATTACTCGATCCGAGACCGAATGTCGACGAAGCAACAATACAACAATAAAACTTTCATATTATTACCAATATTTATGAATCTTTCATCAACATGTCAGTCATATTTTTATAATTAAAATGACACGAAACACGATATAATTTGTTAAAATCGGCTAAGTATCGTAGGTTTCTTCGTAAACGAAAGACGACACAGTTCGGATGGGACGATTGCTGAAAAAGCGGGTCTCGCAAGTTATCACCCAATGATTTTACGTCCCTGCGCGCCCCGAAACTTCGGAGCAAGCAGGCGAATCCGTTTCTGCTCCACATACAGCTCAGTTTTTTTCTTCAATAACTGATATCTTCGATGTATAATAATAAAGTACTATACGAGATTTCTATCTGGTTTCCTCTCAGTCAGGCAATTTTAATATAAAACGAGATACCTTGTCTCCCGACATCAATATGCTTTTCTCGTTTTATCCATGTTACTTTCGCTTATTATTAATATGTACTATTCTTTTAACAGGCAATCTCTTCCTGAAATATTATACCTGCGACTCTAAGAAGCATGGATGCCCGTGGCGATCATTGTTTACCCGAAATCGTCAAACAAAATCATACAAAAAATACGAATCGAAGAGAAATCATACTGTATCCGAACAACCAACAAATTTATTACAAATTAAAGAGAAAGAGAAATTGTACAATAAAGACAGCACGTTATCGAAAATCGGCTGATCAGAAAAGAAGGGCAACAGGAAGAAGGACGACGTCAATGCAACTACTATCACTACCAGCAATAACAAGAAGCAGATGAAGGTGGTTAAAATAATTAGAAGAAGAAAATGAATTATTTCGTAATATACCAGTGCTAGACTATACAAGGCTACCGCTAAGATTCGCTGAAAATGACGATTCGATTGAACGACTAGCAATTCAGTCCCAGACAAGCTGCGACGTTCATAGTAAGGAAAGCCTATGGAAAACATTCCGAGAAATAGAATTGAAAAATGAACATGCTGTGCTGTTGAAGGAAAATAAAAATTTGAAAGAACGAATAAATTATGTCAAATAAAACCTCTAGAAACGAAATATGCAGAAATCAATTGCGTGAAAAAATGAAGAGGTTAGATGTCTTGAGGTGGAAACATATATGTAAGGTCAAAATACATGCTCAACGATGGGCTAAGAGATAGAAACTAAAAAATTTATTGCATCAGTAAAACTTGTACAACTAAAAAGTTCCTTCAAGATAAATCACGACATCTTTCCCCAAAAAGAGGACGCTTCATCCTAGAGAGCGAAGACGCTGTTTCCTGCTGACCCCGGAAACTCTTTTATTCGTAAGATGAAGTAAAACGATCGCTATAAAGTCAGCCTGTGAAACAATCGTTTTCTGAATTCCATAGTTCCTGAAGAATCGATTCCTTCAATGATTCTAGGAGCATTCAAAGAATAACGTTTCGATACAGCGGAGGAATGTCCGAGGCCGGACGACATCAAGAAAGAAAGACGCAAGTCTCAAAAGTCAAAAGAAAAGGCGAAGAGCAGTTGGGATTTAGTCGAGGACAGAAAACTACATTTATATAATACACGTATTTGACTGAATCATTTTGGATGATTTCCCTTTACAGATTAGTCTGTTGGTATAGAGATATACATACATATTAGATATGTCCAATATTTGTAAATGTATTATTTATGTTTTTTGTTTCGTACTTTAAATTATTATTTTAACATTTTTTACTATTTTTAACTCTAGTTGACATATATATTCGTTCAAAAATATAGTAAACGATTAAGTTCTCTTTCTTAGGCAACGTACGATTAAATAGGTTTCCGTAGTGTGAAAGCCAACAGATTCTTCTTTATGTCAGCGTACAACCTAATCGGGTAAATCCCTAACTTTAAGCTTAAATACAAAGGTTCCTGTATATACTAAATTACGACAAAGCAGGGCAGATCTTTAATGTTATAGATCCTTTTGCATGTTAATTTCAGTTGAACTCCAATTTCCTCTCTGTTCGTAACCATGGACGACATATGTAGCGGCACGATACCATTCGCACGACGACACGACCAGCTTATTCGCGACACAATACTGTTTGTATATTGTTACGGAAGATGTTATCCTCCGACGCAATATTCATACTACACCATCGGTACGATGTGCCGTGAGTGTGTTTCTTTAATATTACAACTTTTGTTATAATAAGCAAATGCACGAGACATCTCGTCCATGACGTAGTATGAGAGTGAACAATTTTGTGTTGTAATCGCGAAATGACTCAGCCGTATTATCGTATCAACAATATCGTATCGTAATATATCTTGTTCATGGTTAAAAGTAAATTTATACTAACCTTACCAGGCCCGGTCACATGGCCGTTTTCAAAATTTAATTAAAAATTGTACATTCATTGTTATTTATTTCGTTCATCTAACTTTTGCAAACATTACAACTGATTTTGCAAACATATTAACACAAATTGAGAAATCAATTGATCAGATAATATAAGAATTTACATAAAGTCAGTTGAACAAAAAAATAACAATGAATGTGAAACTTTAGATTAAACATTGGAGCCGGTCATTTGATCTGATCTGTTTAAAAAGATTCAAATCGGACATAAGTAAACTTATGAATCAATATTTTTCAAAATTGTCGTAATTTAGTTCGTTTTCAAATCCGTATTTAACTCCGGACATATTTTATCAGAGACGAAAGAGAGATCATTTTACTCATTATAAGAACACGTTTGTACTATACAGAATGTAACAGATACGGTAATATTAAAAATATAAGAATTAAAAAAATTCAATAATGCAAACCGAAATAAATGCATAATTATTATGACAATTATTAAGAGCATTTAATCATTTAACACTAAACCTACCAACACTTCGTGTATATCTATGCTACGTGTGCGGGCTAAATGACCGGTTATTAAAGAAGTAATAGTTTTTATGATTTATCTTAGATAATGGTCAATTTGTAACTAAATGTATATAAAATGATGAACTTTCATAAAATTTGGCCTAAATTTACGTTTGTTTAATTTCAATTATAGTCTTAAGTAAAATTGCACTTTCATTTATATAGAGGTATATCTTATTCAACTTAGATGCATTTTTACAAATTATTTAATTATCAAATATACATTTGCCGCATATATATTTCCTATGTCTTAAACAAATTTTCGTAATTTTCTAATTGTTACAGTTTTTTACTTGACAAATTTTTTGTAGTAATGAATATGAACTTGTTGATAGTTTTATTGTATGGTTTTTTCCCACGATTCTTTATATAAAAGTAATGTATACTCCAGGTTTATAACAATTTCTTGAATTCTCTGTAAATTGGCTCATACTGTAGATACCATTGCAGATTTATTGGTTCGTAAACGTTGGCTTCACTCACTCTTCTTATCAAATCGTATAAACCTTATAATTTCAGGAAAGTCATTCCTGCACATTGTTTTTGAGAAAAATGTACGTCTCCAAATTTTTTTCCACAAATACGAGACATCTAAATTTTTTACCTGATATGCACCGCAGACATATAGCACAGATATAAATGCATCCAGTTCTGTTGCATCTAGCTCCCTCTTAGTTCCCAGTGCTACATTTTATTATATGATCCCTTATACGGTGATCAATGATAAGATAAAATGCCGTCTTTACTTGTCCTTTCATTATACGCCATTTAGCATATCCCTAAAGATATTATGAACTTATATCCTGCCAGGTTTGGGACTAGCATCTATTTCTTACCAAACCGTTCCATCGGGCCCAATGTCACTTTCTGCTCTCAACGATAATTTCTTTCATTCTTGCCCTTGCGTAAACGTTTATTTATAATATTCAACTCTGATTAGGTTATAAATAGCTTTTCATGTGTTTCCATACCGTTGTCATTCTTGTTCATTCTTGATTTATTCATTCATCATTGATTCCTGTTCATCGTAAACTGAAGAGTCTTCTTCTATGTCCATTATTTTTTTTTTTTTAAATCTTGGCATTTCTAGGGTAGATATTCATCGCAGAATAATACCATGTACGGAATACAAAATTACTTTTCCTTTTATAACAACGACCGTTTGGTACGACCGTTCGCGGGGAGACGCCGTCGCAAGGAAAACGCATGAGCGAGAGGCGTAAATTCTCGCTACGATTCTACTAATCGACGCCGCGAATTTGTCGTTCCCCTCTTTCGATTAAGATAACAGAGGTAGTTCAAATGAGTTTAACACTGAATTAACAGGGTTAATATAAAACTTGTATATTTAACAATATTTAAAATTATACAATGGACACGTCACAAATTATTTAATGATAAATACAATTAGTTTGTTAGTAATTCGACCCGACTTTATGATAGTTCTCGAAGTATTTGTTAGACTAAGCGACCCGGATTTTATTCGTCTGAACCTCTCCATGCATTCCGTTTGATTAAGCGACTTTGACTTTATTCGTCTAGACCTCTCGATGCATAACGTTTGAATCCTCAAATGATACAAATTTCGATTCTTTCTTTGTCTTCTCTGGGAGACGACCCCCACTACGCTAGGGTCACGCCACCGTGCGCGCCTATGATCACGTATGACACCTTCTTTGTGTAGATGAAATAACGGACCGAAAGCGAATCGACGTTTCTAGAACTCGCTGCTTGATGACAACTATGCGCTTGTCGCTACATTGTATATATTTCGCCGGTCCTATAAGACGATCTCTCTGCGACATTGTAGTACCACGAGCGATGGTTAAGATGTAACATCAACCCACATCAGAGACCATGCCACACACCGCGGGCAAGATGGCAGCCGCATGTCTGCACATCCTCGGCGCGTATCCTTAATAGTCTTAAGGATCAACCATGGGTCTTGACATTTTCATATTAAGATCCTTCAGACCATACAAGTATCTTTTATTTCCTCAGTTTTCCTCAGACACAGTATCGTCAGTAAAACTCACTTATTCTGTATCCTTAGAATAGTCAACATATCTTTGCCGGTTTCTACCCTCAGACCAGTCGCGTACCTGATCAGTGTATACTCAATTGTGAATATTAAGTGAAAAATAAAGTTTAATAAAAAAAAAAATAAAGTTAATAGTTGTGTTACGGCTCAGCTATCTTGTTTTCATCATATAATCCTCAAGTTTACGTGACAAGGGACACAGCCTATGGTAAGCCACGTGGCGTAACAGTATTTATTTGTGTTACATATGTATTTCGTTGTCTGCGGTAGACTACAGACTGAATCTGTATAAAATTTGTTTTTATAGGGCTCGCGAAAAATTCGTCATTTACTGAGTATTTATTCCCACCAAGAAACCAAACAATTTTTCAAACGGTATCAAGGAATCATATTAACAAAATGCAAAAAGTTTCATTCTGATTGATTCATGTATCGAAGTTCGATGTAGAAGATTCATACGTCGTAGAATGATATGAAGAATACAATAATATATATAGAATACAAAAATCTTTACAATCTCCAGTTCTTTACAAAATGCAAAAGATTTCAATTTGATTAAACTATACTTGGCAGAATAATCGATGGTTTCATGTAAAAAGAATAAGTATTAAATTGGTAACATTATCCTTTTCGAACTTGATTAAAGACATCATCTAGCAAACATAACATATTTACTAACTATCTGTGAGCTGTTTACTAACGAAGATGAAGAAAACGGTTCTCCAATGGCTCTGTGAACGGCATGTTCGTTCGTTGTCGAGGAAAAGCAAGAGACAAATGACAACATAATTTAGAGAGGAATTGACAATCAGAGTGGATTGATTATAATTTCTCAATCAACAGCATTTCTGTACCATGGGAATGATATACGATGGTGGGGTAGTGTCTGTCTTCTAGTAGACAATGTTATAAAACACATTTTATTAATAAGATTTCAAAAGCATGGAATTAAAGAATTTTTTCATATAAAATAGCGACTTTCTGTGTAAAAATATTGCCACCTGCCACTTTTCCCGACTTTATTTGTTTTGTAGGCTAATTGAATTGGCCAATTGCTATCTTAGGGTAACCAATAGACGTGAGCGTTTACCTTCTTCTTCCATCAATCCTTTCCCATCCGATAAATTTGCAAACATTCCAATCCGCGTGGTACCCCCATCCTTACCTCGGAACTTCTAACGAATCTTGGGAAAATCAAATTTTACTCAGATTTACTCGTCTGTCGTCTACCGCACATAACCGAACCTAATGTTTGTCGAAGAAGAAAAAGAATCTTATAAACAACGTGGACTTTTTATTACATTTATTATTTTCTTCCTTTTTATACTTTTACAACATTATGTACGCCGATTCCTGCGGAGCTTGCGGGGACTGATTCCGTGAGAAAATATTTACGTCTACATCGAATGTAACAACAGTTGACATCGAGAATATCATCTGTATCACTTTCCGAAAGAAGACAATCCCCTTCATCAAGATTGAATTTGAAAAGTTGGTAAGTACAAAGTATTCGTACTATGCATACGTGTGTTTTGTATCTGTTAATGTTCTAAATTAACACATTAACGGCCGGCGTTTTCTCGGTTAAATCTCGTTTCTGACCACCATACTCCCTAACCTTTTCGACACTTTCTGATAGTACTCATATGAACAGAGAATAGAGGCGACATATGAATGTTTCTAATATAAGTATCCAATGGTTCAAAAGTCTTACGTTTATAAAGTTTAGAAATCTTAGCCTACTGCGCTTACTTTTACGTGATAACCACTTAAACGGTAAATTTTATTATTTATTTAAACACATATTGTGTTCAGAATAACGGAATATCGCTTTACGATCAATATTCTGAGATCTTTCCGATTAAAATGAGTTAGCAAATATGCTTCGAACAATGAAGTGTCTGATGATATTTTTCTTACAAAAATGTAAGTAACGTGTTGGTAAAAGCTTCATCACAAATCAAGAATAAGAAAATTTAAATTTTGAATTGAAATACTCAGCTTATCACAGGTCGTTCATATTTGTTGATTCTCAGTCCCTCCTTTTCTTTCACTCGCATTGTCCCTTTCTACGTTCGACACGTCTAGGACCACAGTTTTGACATTTATTGTTTATGTATCTCCATTACCGCCACACTTACAATGCGTACAATTACAAAATGTTTCCTGTATTATCAAAAAACGCAATAACCGTTGAGAAAGAGTTGTATCTGCAGACGAAGTTTAGCCAGTCCTTCAATTAAAATTGTTAATTTTACTTGAAGTTATTTGAAGAATTTACTTGAAGAATTGTTAATTTTAATTGTTAATTATATGTATAGCACAACAGCTATACATATATATTACGCTCTGAAGACCTCGATAACCTTCTTGCACGCACGCTTGTTCTCAACCGATTCTTCCAGATTCTTCTAACATCTGCTACAGTCTTTTGCCTCCACTAAGCCCTGGACGCCCTCTAACGCTTACACACACATTCACATGTACAGTGTAAATGTAT
>NW_022884452.1:0-25888 GCF_011952205.1 Bombus bifarius
AGGATCTACAGCTTTTAAGGATTTCTCTCTAGAGATTTAGAGATTAGAAGTTTCATTAACGCGTTATCGTGTCCCTAACTCGATCTTTTTTCGTGTAAATTGGTCACGAGACTTACGAGCTTCGTTGTAAATAGAAGATTAGTAATATTTCGTAGTTTCGTGATAGTATATAGACATTTTAGTGCTTAAACGCGCAATTTTTAGTTCGCTTTTCGCTCGCATCGGCGCTATGAAACGGATCAATATCTCAACACTTTCCTTTAGTTCTACGAATCATCTTTCGACCGGCTTTTCTTGGCCTACCGTTTCCTAACGCTGTCCTAATACTATCCTCTTGCTGAGATCCTTTTTCCGATTGCATCTTCTGCTTATTTTATTATAAATCCGAACTTTCATTCACGTCGTATGTTTTACAGCGTAAAATCCGCTAGAGCGTTCCAATAAATGTAACCAGTAGGTGCTCTAATACTCAAACGCACCTGTGCGTATCTCTGCATATTTGCTGAAAAAAAAGATGAATCTTACGTTACATTTTCAATATGCGTAATAAGCCGAAAATTTCTCTGATGCTAATCCTTCGTAACAAAAGGATGGCATCACTATATGCATGAAAATAGCATTTGGCAATCGTTAGAAACACAATACATGGATATATATGTAGTTGCCAAATTAACCTTCGCGGTGTTCAAAGTGAACGGCTAGAAACGATTGCTTTTTGCTATACGCGCATGGTTCGATTGCACCATAATTCGTTATTAAGACATTTCGAGAGAGGCAAAGGATGTGGTGTCGCAACGTGTTGCGCTCGCACAATGCTCCTTGGATAAAATTCCCGGAGCGCGTATTATCGCGTACGCCGCGCGAATGCGTTGAACCTTCGCGCAAACAATGAGAGCGTGAACGCGAAAAAATAGCGTTGAGCACGTAACATTCGGCCTGATATCGTTGATTGGCCGCGAATCGTCAATGTGCACGGGACAGTTTTACGTAAAGACATTCGATCCGTACAATTATGTTAAGACGTCGACCATAGAACGTACTACGTTGATGCAATTAAAATTTCAATGAAACAGGAGAACGCGCTAATAACTAGTCACCCCGTTGTTGACCATAACGTACAAATACTTTTGTTTAAGAGCTGCTCGTTAGTGTTTACCGCGTGCAGCGATTAAGTGACGAACAAATTACGTTCAAAGGGTATAGAGCTCGTTCTCGGTTAAAATTCTCCTAACTTTCTAATGGTATTAGAAATTATAACTTGAACGTATGTACGCGACTGGCAATAAATATCAGGACAGCCGCGGATATTTAGTATAAATCGAATATGTGTTCCATTGTCCTTAATTTCTTTTATTATCGATTATTATTATAATTTTTATATTAATATTAATATTATTTAATATTTTAATATTAATATTATTTAATTTATTCTATTATTGATTCGTTCCATTCCGTTTACGTCATAATACGTAGCCTGCGGATTTTTACGCATATTTTTCAGAATATAAAGGAAGCAAAAGAAAAAACTAGAAGCTGGATAAAAAATTGTTTTACCTCGATTAAACGTTACAAAGCGTGCTACTTTCCGATGTTTTATATATTTCCACGTGTCACACGTGTACTTTGCAATTTTGCCCTTTCAGATTTCACAGAAATGCATAAAACTTCCGTGACCTAATTTTTTGGCACGTGCACGTGCTTCAAAATAAATTCGATGATATTAAATACCAGATTATAGGAACCAGAAATGAAGAGTTCTACAACGATGGAATGGGTAAATGATTGTCGATCAGACGAAAGACAATAGCAAACAACGATATAGCGATGATTAATTAATGGAAGATTTTTTCCTTTCAGCAAACAAAAATAGAACTTAACGAACTCAGTAATTGATAAATGATTACGTATAAGATAAGTGCATTTTCCAACTGTGAGTCATAGTTAACGTTTAGTTTAGCCTAGGTAGGATCTTAGCTTTGGAGTAAATAAGTATAATAGTAGCAAAAAATCGATAGAATTGTTAAAAGGCTGTGACTAATCCTGGTCGAGTGGTCAGTTATCATCTGAATCTATTGTTATTTTGCTAGTATACTTTTCGAATCATTTTCAGCTATTCTATGGGCAAGCATTCGTTTCTTTCGCGCATGCCACGTATCATTCGCTCATTAACTCGTTTTTGAAAGCTTTTACCGGCGAATGAAAAACGTAACGTACACTTGCGTAATGCGTTCGAAGTGTTCGTTCGTTCAATATTCATGTAAAGGTTAGGCGATACGCGTGATAAGTCGCGATGCTACGAGATGTGATTAGATGCGGATGTTAATATCTTGTAAATACCTTTCCTCGACTATGATAATCATCGAACACTAAGAATTTCGCAAATCGATGCAATTAATCGGTGATCTTGTGGGAAGAAATTTCGATATCACGATAATGTTAACGATAGTATGTTAATTACGACTAGTACCGTTACTGTTACATTGTTTCATAATTAGTATTAGTTTAATATAGTCAACGACTCCTCCGCAAGCATCCGTGCAAGTGTTATTTATTATTATGCTCACCTTCTATTGGAAAGTTCTTGCCTTGCTCAGCAAGTCTTTTTGATTTTTTTCCTGTAGAACTTCCGCGTGTTACCGATTTTTATGCTATGTACGTGTTTGTAGGAGAACTTTCTCTGAGCCGCGAAGTTTTCTTTCGACGATTCAACGATCGAAAATCAAAGAGAACCAATGTTCTCTCTTTCGATAAAGTATGTGATGATAGCCATTGCCAAAATTATTGATATATTTATCTGGTTGAAGACAATCTAGCAAATTATACAGCAAGCCTAATGAAATAATAATAATCTTTATCATTAAATTGCGCCATTATTTCATAATTTCATTGAAGGATAATAGAAATTCACGAAGCCTTCAAATTGGATTTCATATTATAATAATGTAAACATCGTTTGACGGTATTATCTGGTTGTGAATAGGGTTGATTTGATTCAGACAGCGTCAGTCATCATGACATCGACTTCCTATCTCGTTATGTAACATTCATCAGAATAACAGACGCAATTACCGTCACTGAATTATCTTAATGACATTCGTTATTAATGAGTAAGTGTTTTCGACATACGTCGGAGGTCGCAAATCTTGGATCATCTTTCTTTATTATCTGTTTAGATCCAATCCAGTTCCTTCACAGAACTTCTTTCCCTTCAATTTACCTAATTTAATAATTCTTCAAAATTTTCTCATTTTCATTTCTCATTGCATTGTTTATTATATATTCTACAAACCCGTATGAACACAACGCAATAAATTGACACGATAAAAGCGTTGAGATAATAACCACGAGACAATACTCGACAATAATAATACGAGACAATAATAATCGAAAAGGCTGATGAAACAAAGGAATGAGTAATTTGTAAAAACAGGAAAACAGCAATTAACGTACATCCAGCTACAATTGAAAATAACTTTCTTCGCTTTAAATGAAATTCCAGTCAAATACGTTTTATCAGACTCGACTAACAATCAATATTATTAGCTCAATAAATACTCGAGATTCCCAATGTTTTTTGTCGAGTTTCAAATAGAAAGTTAATTACTCGCTTGTCGGAACGTCCATCGGCATCGAAGACCGTGAACCAATCTACGTTATCTTCTCCTTCGTTTCAGGCTGTCGCTGGCGATACCAGTCAACCGCGAAGGTTACTCGAGATGCAGCATGTACGATGTAAATTACACGGAAATTTTGCTAAATGGAAGCCACGTACCGGACCCATCGTGGCCAACGAAAGATTGCCAACAAGGATGGGAATTTAATTATACCACCGTCCCTTATGCGTCTGTGGCATCCGAGGTGACAGAAAATGTTCGACTTGTAATTTCCTGCTTTTTGAATATTTTATCTGTTCCTATCAATCAATCCCTTTATACTGTGTATGTCGTATTCGATTATTTGCATGATCTATTTCGATAAAAAATAAGCGTAGTGTACAATTTTTGGAAAGAAAGAAGAACGATGGAAAGGGTCGAATAAACGTTTGTGGAAAGATTGATAGTTCAGAAGTGGGAAAATTAACAATGTCGATTTCCACAGAGGAAAATTATAGTACGTAACAGAATTACTAGTACATATTGCAGTAATAATTAGTGCATGTAGTGAAATTACAGAGTACATTCTAAATTCAAGCGTTACATTGCCAAATAAAATACAATCTGAAAATGAAACTGAAAATGAAAATACCGGATTGAAAAGAAACTTTAATAAAACGTTATAACGAGCAACAGCGCGAACACACAGATTTGTTCGACATAAATTGCAAGACTTTTTGCTCCAGTGGATTTCCATGAACTTTGCGTCGCTCGTCAGGAGGAGAATTATTCATCGAGGGGTAGGAAGCATCCAGAAGAAGGACGCGAGAACGCGCAGGGTCTTAAGCTTCTCCTTCTTTTTTCCTCAAAGGGAAAGGAAAAAGGACAGAGACGCGCTTCATTAGGAATTTCGAAACTTTGATTGAAAATTCGTTTAATCGAGGCGTTGAAATTGCTATAAGATTCCCGTGATGCTGATCGTGATCAGAAGTAAATCATTCGACTGTAGTTTTCTGTTGCAGCTGGGATGGGTTTGTCAGTATGATGCACTGCCAACCATAGCTCAAAGTATCTTCTTCATCGGCGCTATCTTCGGAGGATTAATTTTTGGATGGGTTGCTGATCAATATGGAAGAATACCAGCTTTGCTCGGAGCTAATTTAATGGGATTTCTCGCTGGGGTGGCTACTGCGTTCACGGGTAGCTTCTGGCAGTTCACTTTGTGTCGTTTTTTCGTTGAATTCGCCTTTGATAATTGCTTCACTATGATGTACATATTAGGTAACCGTTTTTCAATAATTTCTTTTTTGCCCTGGAATTGAGTTTGAAAGCCACACAGTGGCTACAAAAAGTACTTGTACGTATGTATCCTTATTTCCCAATGAAGCGTCTCTCTTCCTTTTTTTTTAAATCAGTTTTTACGTTTCATTTTGATAGCATTAATTATTTATAAGCATGTATGAAAGTATTACAAATGATACGAAAGCTAATATTTTAATCAGTCTTATCTTAAGACTTAGTCTTAATTAATTGGTATATATATAAATGCTGTTCTAAATACGATGGTGTACAGTTACTTTTTGTAATTACTGTAAGCAGGAAGATCTCTAAGTTTAAATAACAAAGTAATCTCTACAACATACTGTAAAACTGTTGTTATGCTTGATTTACGACTGACGTTTCTACAAGTATATGAATTTTGCAACAGAACTCACGTTGCCATGCAACAATTTAAATGAAATTGAAAACCATTCAAAGTTACGAAGAAAGATGCTTAAATACATATGAATATACATGAGGTCATACATATTTATTTTTTAACTGCGGCGTTTATATCAAAGAGAGGGAGAGAGACAGAGAAAAATTAATTTTCCTGTTTTATAAGAATTTCATGCAAGATAAAAATATGAAACTTTAAGATATTTGGATTTATATATACCATTGAATATTTATGATATTTAAAGGTAGTTAGTTCGCAATCATTTTCTATACTAATTGTTGCGTCGCATGGAGCAGCGGAACCCCAGCCAACGCTACCTGGCGGTCAGCGGCCCACCTACCTGCTTCCAGACCCCCAATAAACTCAATGACCGGCCATAAAACGTCACCTTCTGGCTAAATTGTTTCCAGATGTGTGTCGAGCAATCTAGTTGTCTAGAAGCATTTCGGTTTATGTCCGGATTAGCAAAATCCTTGAGTTTGTTATGCTATTAAAAAAGGCTCGGAAAAGGCAGGTAGTCACCGAACGAGAAAACCCAACACATAAACATAGGATAGAAACGACTGGTTTTCCCCAGCAATAAGATCACTCCGGACACTGGTGAGAAATTCCTCATGTCCTGCTTCTTTAGCGGGGTCACGACCAATCGGCATCAAGCTTTCCTTCGGGGAAAACTAAGAGGGAGTCAGTCAGCAGTCAGTCAGTGAGTCAGTCAGGCAGCCAGTCAGTCAGTCAGCAACCTCGGGAAGTCTCAGTTCGCAGCAACGATTCGCGCTTACGCTCTCGCCCTCTCATCCCCTGATCTTACGTTCTAACCGAGTCCAACCGTATCCCGGTTGCTGTTAATTCACCACTCAGTGTATCCACAGTGTCTTAATAAAACACAACTGAAAACCCGTTACAGCAGTGTGCACTTCAATTAACCACCTCTATTAGCCTAAACGCAATAGGGGATCGATCATCTCGCGGCGTCGATTGAACAATCGTAACAGGAATTTACGACTCCTGTTGATGCGCTTCTACACGATCGTGTCTCCCCGCGAGTGAAAGAACATTTTGGTCCTTCGAGCCGGATACGTGTCAGTGAAAGAGTGCACCCCCAGTTACCACGCAACATCAAGGTGAGCTCGCTCAAATTGTTGAAATCCCTCATGGCTCCCCCTCAGGAAGAGCGCGTCCGGCAATTGCTGCGGAAACGCGAAGGATTCAGACAAGAATTAGAAGCGTTTCGCACATTGCTCAACAATCACGAGGAAGGGACACCCGTGCATGCTATTCAGCGTAATTTGCAAGACTTAGAGGGAGAGTTTGCATCGTTCAAAAAGGGCCAATGCGAATTAGACGACAGAGACGAGGGTCAAACACTGAAGGACCGGGTCGACCTACAACAGAAGTTCTACACCATCGCCGGACAGGCGTCCGCCATCCTTGAGGAGGCAAACAAGCAAGCAGAACCAACCACCACAAATCTTGCAACAAAGCCATCGGACATGTCATTGCCGGAACCCGCGATTTGCCTAGAATTCAGCTACCCACCTTTTCTGGAGCCTACGAAGATTGGCCGGGGTTCGCGGATCAATTTCGCTCCACGGTCCACGATAACCCCCGCATAGACGACTGCAAGCGACTGATGTATCTCCGTTCTTGCCTAAAGCATGGGGCAGCTCTAGCGATCGCGTCATTAAGCAATGCGGCAGCTAACTACGCAGTCGCCTGGGAAATATTAGAACGACGATATAACAGACCAGCCAAAATTGTCGAGAGACACTTGCAGGAGATATTTGACGCAGCCTCCTCATCACGGATAGCACATCGCGATTTGCAGTCCTACACGACCAAGTTGGAAGCTCATTACAAAGCCTTGGCCGCCATCGGACAACCAACCGCAGATGCCCTGATTTTGCACCTATGTACCGCCAACCTTGATCGGGAAACCGATTCAATATGGAAGGAAAAGATAAGGTCCACACCATTCCCCACGTTCCCGGACTTCTTGCAATTCTTGAACGATCGCTGTCAGGTCATAGAACCTGCAAGAATGACACGCCCACCACGAGGGCAGGCATTTGTCACGTCACGATCACCGCCACTCTGTCCAATCTGCCATGGACCACACAAAATTTGGCGCTGCAACACCTTTAGGACGAAGACGATCGACGAACGGATTCTAGCCGCCGAGGAAATCTCAGCGTGTACGAATTGCCTGCTACCAGGACACAAATTTCAACACTGCACCTCTGGCTCTTGCCGCATATGTGATCAACGCCATCACACGCTCCTACATCGATCAGACGCGCCAATGAGCAATCAGACGCCTCCCACCACGCCCCCAAGCACAAGGAAAGCTCCGTCATACCATCCAAATAATCCATCATCCAACTCGCAACGACAAAACAGACAATGACTAAGACGGGCAGGCGCAACAAGGGAGACCAACTCACGGACCATAACCCCATCCAACGACCTGTTAACCACTGCACGCGTCAATATCCTAAACCACAAAATCCAACCAGTGCGCTGTCGAGCCCTGTTAGATACCGGTTCCACTATGAATTTCATAACTGAGCGGCTTGCAAACTCATTAAAACTTCCCCAATATCAATGTTCGGTGCCAATCGGAGCCCTTGACACCCTATCAGTCACTTCAAGGCGTTACATTACAGCCACGATCACATCCTCTGACCAAGCCTACCGACGCACATTGACGTTCCTAATCCTCCCAACAATCTCGACACTGATCCCAGACCAATTCATAGATCGTTCCGCAATCACGATACCTAAGAATGTCCCGCTAGCCGATCCAGCATTCCATGTCCCATCCCCGATTGATATTTTGTTGGGCTCAGGGCCCACCGTTGCCTCATTGTGTGTCGGACAGATAAATCTTAACCCATCAACCGGCCCCGATCTGCGCCTGCAAAAAACGCGATTCGGGTGGGTCATCGGGGGGAGCCCACCTTCCCCAGGACCTGCCAGGGTCTTCCATGCCTCCACAACGGAACTAGAGACGGACCTCACCCGCTTTTGGGAACTCGACGAGGGACCTCAGATAAAACACTTATCGGAGGCGGATCGACGATGTGAGGAGCATTTTCAAAATCACGTCCAACGCACCAGCGATGGGCGATACATCGTCGCACTCCCCTTTAACGACAAAATCTCGTCACTCGGATCATCCAAGGCAATGGCGATGAAACGACTCGCCTCTCTCCAGCAGCAATTCAGACGAAATCAACAGTTCGAAACAGCGTATCGGGCGGTCATTCAGGAGTATCTGGACTTGGGCCACATGACCAAGGTTGCATCACGCCACGAACCGGAGAACGACTATTACTTGCCACACCACGGCGTCGTTAAGGACTCGAGCACATCCACAAAACTTCGCGTTGTGTTTGACGGATCCGCACCCAGTACCACCGGCGTCTCGTTGAACGACACCCTTTATACAGGTCCGAAGCTGCAAGAGGATTTGTTCGATATCCTCTTGAGATTCCGATCTCACCAGTACGTCCTCACCGGCGATGTCGAGAAAATGTACCGACAATTCCTCGTGCGTCCGGCCGATCGAAGATTTCAGAAAATTTTATGGCGCAATTCCGACGGCGAGTTGGAAACATATCAGATCAACACCGTCACGTTCGGACTGTCTGCAGCACCCTATCTAGCCATCCGGTGTCTCAGACAATTGGCAAGCGATGAAGGGCACCGATTCCCGCGAGCTTCATCGGTATTGTTACGGGACTTTTACGTCGACGACGCTCTCACCGGAGCGGATACGATAGGCGAAGCGCTGTCAATCCGCACAGAACTCACCGAACTCCTCCAACTAGCCGGTTTAAAAATCAGAAAATGGGCGTCCAACAACCGGACACTACTCAACGGACTATCTGACCCGGACATAAATCAGAAGCTACAGCTGGGCGAGTCTCAACCCTTAAAAACACTTGGGGTCTTCTGGAAGTCCTCCGATGATTCACTCATTTATTCGGTTGACGCCAAGGCAGACATTCCCCGCGTTACGAAGCGATCGATCAGCTCCGTAATCGCTCGAATCTACGATCCTCTGGGGCTGCTCGCGCCAGTGATCGTCCGCGCGAAAATCCTGCTTCAGCGAGTCTGGGCAGTGAAAGTCGAGTGGGACGAATCTCTCCCATCAGATCTCCATTCAGAGTGGGACAGGTATTATTCTCAATTGCCACTCTTGAACAATATTACATTCCCACGCAAGGCGATCATTGACTCCGCAACTGAGATCGAAATGCACGGCTTTTGCGACGCCAGCGAGAAGGCCTACGGCGCATGCGTCTATCTCCGAACCGTTAATCCGGACGGCCGCGTACGGACCCAGCTGCTAACCGCGAAGTCAAAAGTAGCCCCGCTAAAATCCCAAACCATTCCGCGGCTCGAGCTGAGCGGAGCCTTCCTTCTTACGTCCCTGATGGCTATCATACATCAAGCCTTATCACACAGCATCACTCGTATGGTCTATTGGACCGACTCCGCCATCGTTCTCCACTGGCTAACCACGTCACCCCACACACTCAAGACGTTTGTCGCCAACAGGGTCTCCGAGATCCAAAGAAAAACCAGCATCGGCAGTTGGCGTCATGTCCCCACCCACGACAATCCCGCGGATCTAATATCGCGAGGCCAAACACCCGAAGAATTTCTCCGCCCGACCATTTGGCAGCACGGTCCAGAATGGCTCCAACAATCGGAAGATTCCTGGCCGACCTGGACCCCAATACCACAAACGGAGTTGTTAGAACAAAAAACGGCAACTTGTCTATCCGCGGCTCCCGCCGATTGCAGCCTGTTGGAACGGTACTCCTCCTGGCCTAAGCTAATTCGGATCGTCGCTCGTTGCCTCCGTTGGAGGCAGAAATAGAACCGAATGACACCCTTGACCGCAACGGAATTACACATCGCTCACGACAAATTAATCATACTATTACAAGGCATCCATTTCCCCGAGGAAATCCGTACGCTCCGAATGAACCGGAACGCAGCGTTAACAAGGAAACTCACGCGACTCAATCCTTTCAATCGTGTCTCCCCGCGAGTGAAAGAACACTAATATTTTCCCTCTATACTCGCGATCAATTATAATTTTGTTTTCTCTTTTAACGAGACAATATTCTGATTACAAAGGATTAGTTGTTCAAAATTGCTTTTCATTTCTGGACAACTATAGCATACCAGGGTTTTCATAAATTTTCACTTCCCAACGGAAAGCGAAGGTAACGAATGAATGGTTCTACAACGAACGCTTCCACAACTATAAATCTATGTATATACATACATACATACATGTATATGGTTTTAATTAAAATGAACATCTTCTTCTAGCAAACTTATTTAAAATTCGTAAAAATATCACATAATAATATAAAACAATCAAGTAACATTTTAAATATTCCATTGAAAATTCTAATAAATTGTTTAATATAAGATCGATATAATTCATGCTGAATTCATTGTCTGATATCCATAATACAGGCAATTTATAATACAAAATTTTATTATAACTCTACATGAAAAAATTTCAATTATAATACTGTAGAAATATATTTTCCAGTTATTGTTCTAATATCAATATACTGAAGAGAAAATCTAGACTAGTCTCTGTCTTGAAAGATATTTTATACCCTGAAAGTACAGCGTTAAGACCCTGATTGAAACTTTTGAAGAGACTCTGTTGAAACGTAAGAACGCGGATTGAAAGTTCATCAGACGAGTCATTGAAACGAGTTTTCTTGATCGAATAGCAAGTTTGTCCTGCAGACAGCATTCCAATTGTGAAAATCGAGACCAAAGAAACTCAGGTGACGTGCATTAACCCTGAATCGATGACTCAAGCCGAGGTTGGAAAAATTTACAATTTGTTCGACAAAACAAGGCCAAGTTGACGAGATTCGTGAGCAAGTGGCTGGTTCGTTAATGATTTGGCGTTCGAATTTTCTTATTTCTATTCTAATTATCAAGGTCGATTAAACGATTGATCACGAATATTCGACGGAAATATTGAGAAAGAAGGCTCGATCTGTACGAGTGTAAATCGTATTTTAATCAATGACTTGAGAAAGTGAGGTATTGATTGAAACTAAGATAAGTGATACTAATTCGTTTCGAGCGCGTAACAAATTACATCATCGGATTCATTGATTTGCAAATAATTCTATATTCAGTTCCGTATTTATAATCGAGCGTAGCGAAGATAAAATGAAAGGGACGTGATTATCCGAGGGTCTCACAACTAGAGGAAAATGGATGGGAACGAGGAAATCCTTAATTGTAGAAACTGCGTAGAAAATATCATATATATTTTAATGGAAAATATCATATATATTTTAATAGAAATATTTTTGTACTTTTTTTTAAACATTAAAACTTTAGAGCTTTAGAAGCTTTATGTATTAGTATACGTATTTATACAGACTTTGAAATTCATAACAAATTTCTCTAGATAGATGCGGATTTTTTGTATTGTTTCGTATGTATACTTGTGTCACTTTTCTTTCTAACGATATTTAGTTAAAAAGTTCGTCTATATCATTTATAATAGATTTTGTTTTTATTTATATTAATGTTAATTTTATATTAATAAAAATCACTGAAATTTTCAGTATCATCATTATTTAGTATCATCGAATTTCTTTCTTCTTTATGTTCCATATTATTATTAAAATTCTCTAATAAACATTCAAATATCCTATAGAATATTTCCATTATTTTTCACGTATTATTTGCAGTCATATTTTCCATATTTTATTATCGATAAAGTTTGAGTTGGTTCTTTAAATTCCTATTCAACATTCCAGCTAACCAGTCGATATCAATAACATGTGCCTTTCTTCCTGCCAGGATTTATAACTTATTCAAGCAGAACCTCACTCGACCAGCTCGTTGAAAGCGTAGAATTCGATCAACTTCATACAACTCACATACAAACTGCAGATAATGCTAACAGTGGGAGGAAAATATGAGACTGCAAAGCGTATAAACCTTGTAGTTTATAAAAGCATTTACATATTTACCACAGAAAAATTATATGTATGTAGAATATGTGTTATATAAAACATTCTGAAATTTCATTAGCATTGTAATGATTATATTGGTAAAGTTTGAAGCATTTCTGAAGGTGCACATAGAAGTTACGAGATATTTAATGCAAACATTTATTTAGTACAAATATACAGCATAAATAGTTATCTTAAACATGTAATAAATGGTTATCAAATATCGGGATTTATTAATATAATAAATGTTTGACTATTTTTATAATTAAATATTTTTGTAATTACTGTGAAATATATAATTACGCTAAATAATTTTGTATCTTGTATATAGATTTTTAAATTTACTTAATTGAAACTCTGCATTATAATAACCGTATTTATAATTCTGACGTCATATTCGATATAATTATTATATGACTTTATTACGATCCTAATGAAATTCCAATATATTCATGAATATATAACAGAAACGTAATAATACTTTGTTGTACTAATTATGATACCATCATATATAATAAATATAAATAAATAAAAAATGTCTATAAATGCTAAGATACTTTTACGAGCCAACAGGCGAGAAGGAAGAAACGAAAGAAAAGAAAGAAGAGAACGAACGTTAATCAGTTTCGAAACGTTAACAACGTCCTTGCGTTGGACGGTGCTCGCGTTTATCGATTGGTCGCATTGCGAGATATCGGTCAGATTATTATTATTAATACGATCGTCTGTAATTTATCTTTGCTAACTGTGCCGCACGGAATCTTCGTTTACAATAAATGAGTTGTCGCTTTTGATCGAACGGTAACACGATATGAAATTACAGGGTGACGGAAACAGCTGGAAGAAAAGCGAATACTTTTTCTGCGCGAATAATGTAATGTTAAAGGCAGTAAACCTTGAGAGGCGAAGTGATGAAACGAGTGGTCTCAGAGAAGCTTCTTTACGTCTTCTTCTCCTTTCTGTATCCTTTCTATGAGAATAATATCTCGTCTTCAGAAGAGATCTCCTCGCCCTATCTACGCGTTGTAAAGGCAATACAAACTGAATGATACATATATTTAAAAAACGATATTTTGTTGGTTTTATGAATATTGATTTTTATAACGTGAGGTTCTTCTACTCTTATTTTCTATTAAATTAATGATACATATATTTTAGAATGGCTGTCGCAATGGTGATGATGATGATGGTGATGATGATTTGCGAAAGAAGATGTTGAAAATTACAGACAGCATAAATAATATTTAGATTTCATGGAAGTTGATTTTTGTAATTCGAGGTTCTTCTATTCTTATTTTTCATTAAATTTCTATGTAGAAAATTATTAAACATTTGGATATAACTGGGTGTTTCTTCGACCAATCGCGGGGAGACGTAATCGCAAGGAGAGACGTCAACGGGGGTCGTAAATCCCCGTTACGATTATAACAATCGACACCACGAATTGATCGATCCCCTGATTTCCGTTGAGATAATAGGGGTGATTGAGGTTGTATAACCCTGTGATTCACAGAATTATAAATTATATGTTTCCAGCACTTAGATTACACTGACGTAGAGAAATAAGTAATTAACAACTTGTCGCACGAAGCTAAGATAGATATGTGCGTTAGAGCAGGGCTCTTATAATTAGATTTAGTATATTAGTGGACGTAGCACTATGAGATTTAGGAGAGGAAATGTATGCTCGACAATACCGAGACCGACTCTCGCGTTATGCTTAGACTGCCCCGTTGGGCATTAGCGTATACTTAGTAGTTGACTTTTCCAACGATGTAGAAGAAGTGAAGTTGAGTGATGATGCTGTGTCCGAGGAAAGCTAAGGATGGGTGTGTCTAGCGCACGGGACCATCGGATTTGTTGGTGCCGATGTTATTTAGGAGAGTGAGGGAATAGGCTTCGTTTTTAATTGGTTAAACGAAGGGTCTTAACTGCCCTCGACAGAAAGTGGTTAGTGGGAGGAAAGTTGCAGCGCACGTGAGAAAACTAACTTTCCCTTGTCCCGCCGTGGTAGACAATAGTCTTTAGAAATGCTTCGGACACAGATGTTTGTTTGTTTTGAAGGACCTTAGCAGGCAAGTGACTCGGGTTTATGACGGGTGCTTAAGGATATTGAGGGTACGCCGTACGGAAAAGCGGACATCTGGTGTCCGTCTGGCCCGCGGTGTGTGACCTGGGCCAGGCAGAGAGGCCCGGCGTAACACTGGGAGATTATTTCCGTTCATGCGTACCGGAGTTACTCGATGGTCTCGTACCGAAGCTGATAACCAACCCAGATTTTCAGGAAAGCGATTAATAGCTTAAAATTTATTCGTGCGAGATAATAATCCAAAATGTAGTTAAAGTTTTTAAGCATTGTTTATTAGGATTACGAGAAAATGATGAATTAACAGTTATGTATAGACACGTTATATATATGTAGGAGGTCCAGAGCGTATTGGGAAAATTTACGGCGAATTAAACAGAAAATTCCGAGATATTTACTCAAAATATCTGATTTGTGGAATTATCCTATAGCTATTTTATTTAATAAAAATTAATTCAGGTAATTTTAGAGAATAGAAATATCTGAAACTCGTGATTTAAATGAACGTTCGTCATTTTGGTTTATTATGAATTATAAATTGGTTCATTATGAAGCATGAAAAGTAAAAATCAATGGTACAAAGTGATTTTAAATAAGGAAGCGAGTTCCATGGTAAACATGGTTCGAGCATCGCAATTATAATAAAGTAAAAAAAAAAAAAAAAGAAACAACCACTGAGCGGTAATTATCAGGAAGCCACTAGTTACAACTAATTGAAGGTGATTCCGGATTAGAAGCAAGCCACTATTAAGTGGCTAACACGGTTGCTTCATTAAGAGCAATTACTCCCTATTTTACGGCAACTACAAATAGACGTTGTTCACTATGATATATTTCCACGTGTTTATCGCATCTTGTCCTGTTATGCGATTAAAGAGTTACAACCTTGCGTTTCTAATTTATTGGACGTATACGCACCAGACATTAATTTCGTCTACGTATTCGTGAAATTGCGAGATTCATTCATCGCGAAGGTCAGTTCAATTGTTCAAGATAACTTCTCATCGTTTTAATCTGTTTTCTTGTACGAAAATAGAGTAATATTTACTTGTCATTGCACTGTGGATATATATCGATATGTTCGTTCAGGAAGTCAATTGTTTTCATCGAATTAGACTCGACTTTCCGTAGAGAATGTTCGTTTCGACATAAATATGTATCTCAGGCTTATCGATCTTTCAATATCTACCATAAATAGCTTAACAAGGTAACACACGCTCGTGTTTGAATTATGTAAATGATCCTTTGACTCTAACGATCCGTTTATTCACAGTTAATTTATGATATTGCTAGTTACGCGTGATTCTACCTTTTGTATCTTTAAGAAATACAGGGTGATTGGTAATTGGTGGTACAAGCGGAAAGGGGGTGATTCTACGCGAAAAAAGAAGTCGAAAATATAGAATAAAAATTTAAAAATTTAAAAATTTAAAAATTTAAAAATTTTAAAAATAACGTCAATTGAGACAACGATCTACAGTGAGATCCGTTATAACGAGACGTGATAAAGTGCACGCGTACCGAGCGAAAATTCAAAGTCGATTTTCTCGAAAACAAAGCCTCAAACGAAAAATTTTTATTCTATATTTTCGACTTCTTTTTTCACGTAGAATCATCGCCTTTCCGCGTGTACCACCAGTTACCAACCACCCTGTATAATTCGTAAATAGAAACGTATTCTTGTCGATAAGTATCGAAACACTTACGGAAATTTAAATGGGCTTGAACAATCATCGGGAAATTATTAAAGTCCTTGTTATTAGATCTAAACACGATTTAATCGTAGAACTAAACACGTTTGTTAAATTAATCTATATATTGTATATCTACTTTTTATATATTTGTAACTCAAATTTTTCTTCTTCATATTGCGTTAAGTTGCCCCAAAAGTTTCTTTCGTTTTATATTATTTTATTGAATTACGTATGATCTATTTTGTCCCAATGAATATAATTCAATAAAATAATATAAAACAAAAAATAGTATGCGTCTATTATCTCCTTACGAGACGAAAGAAATTTCTGCGACAACCTAATATATTGTTCCATTCTTTATTCACAGAATATTTCTTTCACAGATGATTCTTCTAAATATTATGTTTTTTATTCCAGTATTAGAATACGTTGGACCAAAGTGGAGGACATTCGTGGCGAATATGTCGATCGCAATATTCTTCACATTTGCAACTTGCATTCTACCCTGGATCGCCTATTATTTGGCCGACTGGAG
Source organism: Bombus bifarius (assembly GCF_011952205.1). Taxonomy (NCBI): domain Eukaryota; kingdom Metazoa; phylum Arthropoda; class Insecta; order Hymenoptera; family Apidae; genus Bombus; species Bombus bifarius. The sequence continues at coordinate 16,648 of NW_022884452.1, forward strand.
GATGACCTGTATTGTCACCTCAGTTCCTCTTGTTCTAGCCGTAGGTACGCCATGGTTGATACCGGAAAGCGCTCGATGGCTGGTCAGCCAAGGTCAGATAGACAGGGCCATTAAAATCCTTGGTAAATTCGAGCGAATCAACGGCACCAAGGTGCCCGATGACACCTATAGACGATTCCGGGTAAATAAACCGATTACCGCAATCTTTTCCGTATTTTCTACTTTTATGATCTTTCCTGCTTTATGTGCGTTCTATAAATACCAATTTATATGCCTTTAAGCATATCATATAATCATTTTCTTTGAATAGAAGTCTAATTGGGTCTTTTACGTAATGAAAATTTGTTTACAACCTAGTAATTTTATATCTTATTCATCACCTAAATTGCCAGCGATAAATTGCTGTCAATTTCTGTTATTGTCTGTTATTGTCTATTTCTGTAATGTTATTTATTGAATTTGTATATTGTTTTTATCTTTGAAAATTTTTATACAAATAGATTAAACATTTGGAAACTGCTCAGTCTATGAATAGATCATGGCAATATTAACGATATAAGGAGATAATCGACTTTCAGAGGTTTGATGTTTTATAAAGTAAAATGAAAAGATTTGCGAACGTCCAAGTAAACTATTTCGAAAGGATCGTCTCATACAAATATAACATAAACTTTCTTCCGGATTTTATCGTAATCTTTGTACACATAACAGGTTCACATAAATTTGTAAGAAAAACAGACAAACGACATTAACTAGTTAAAAATTTGCTAATAACAGGAAACCTGTGCCAGAATCTGCAAAGAGGAGGAAGCAGACAAAACGTACTCCGTGTTGGATCTATTTAGAACGCCACGACTACGGAATATCACGATTCTATTTATTGTTATTTGGTTCGTATCGCTATTAAACAGATATCAAATAGATTGACGTAAAATCGGAATTGTATCTTGTAAAAATCTCACGAACAGTTTTATATCTTTTGTCTAAAAATACTTCATTTCTGAAGCAAGGAATTTGCTTCTCACATGAAATATGATAGCGTGCTTTTCTTTATCATATGAAATTGTTTTACGAAATATAGGATGGCGATTTCTTTGGTGTTCGATGGTCACGTACGAAACGTCGATAATTTAGTCCTGGACGTGTTTGTTACGTTCACGATTGCTGCAGCGACCGAGCTGCCTGCTGACACGTTCCTCACGCTCGTTCTTGATCGATGGGGCAGAAGATGGCTGGCGTGTGGTTCCCTCGTCATTTCTGGTATCTTCGGCATCTGGGCTTCTGCCGTTTCCAATAGTTCGTACATTTCGTTTTTATATATTCACCCTTCTATATTACTGATCAATCTTCTAAATAACCTAAGTCGATAATTTTGACTTAATCAGACGAATATTTTTCATTCGTATAACATTGTGCTTTTTGAAAGGAAGAAAATGTATATTTTGGAATATTTATAACATGCAAATGCTTGTAGATTATTTGCTACATTGCTAGAATAGTTTCCAAGCCCTATCATGTATCCGTTGTATAGATATTTTATTTCCCCTTCTACTGCTTTGATCATAAGATCGCTTCGTATTTCCGCATATATCAAAGGGCGTTGAACATTTTTGCAAGGTTATTGCAAAATGGAGGATACTATCGAAGGCTTATTGCTGTCACTTGTACGTTCTAACTGGAGTGTCCTTTAAATAATTTGCTTCTTATTAGATCCTTTTTGCAAATAGGAAGATAATATTTTTGGGACGTGAGGATTGTTAAATAAAAATGTAATGTAATCAGATGTAAATTGTCATTGGAATAGAAGAGTTTGTTTAGAAGAAATGATCATGAAATACACAAAATGTATCGTGCGTAATGTGTAAATAATAATTAATTCCAAAGACAATTAATGAAAATTTTAAATAATAGAGCACCATATCTCCGGTTCCTGCTTATTTTGACACTGTGCAGAATGTCACACGATTGTTGCCTTTTTTTTTTAAAGATTATTCAGTTAAGAAACAAGCACCAATAAAAAAGCAATTATAGTTAATTATTAAAAAATCCAAGTAGGTATTACATAAATAAAATTATCAAGGAAGATATTTATCGTAAAGATTGTGTGCTTATGAAAGAAGTAAACGAAATTATTGTAGCTCCATAGTAATTTGTATTAATCTTTGAATCTTGTTTAAATAAAATTTTCGATAAAAATTTGATTCTATCAGTGAACGATTACTACAGTTAATTACTGGATAATTAAAACAAGTAAGTAAAATTATTGTTACAATAATCCCGACAAATTCGTGATATTATTCAACTAGAATCGTTAAGAAAAAATTCGACACCGTTAGCGAACGCCATTTTACGTTTACTTCACGAAGGCCAACGTTATAAACGTTGAATCAAGAACAATCATTTTCAATATAAAATATACGCGCGAAAGCTTTTGCTCCCTTTGATAATTGAATCCTTAATTTGCCGCCAATTAAACTCTTTCCCAACCACCTTCGTCTTCTAAGAAATCTTTCATACCCCCAAGAGAAATCCCCCTTTGCACAAACTCGTTTTTTTTCAACCATCGTACAACACGATATGATATTTACACCGTGCAATTTACACGATTCAGATCTCAATCTTGCAAATCATTTCGAAAATAGATCGCTGATTAAATCAATTATAAAATCGTTCCTGCAAGTTTTAAGTGATTAATTATTTCTTTATTTGATGAAATATTATTTATTATTTAAATATCGTTAATTTACTGGCGTTCAATGAAATTTCTCGTAGAATTAAGTTCGTTTAAAATATTATTAATTTAATGACATTTTTTGTAAGATAATTGCGGTTAGATTTGATCTTTCACGAAATCTACGAGATGATCGCATTCGATTAATCACCGACGTAGCGCATATGTAAAACATTTAAAACAGTCCATACATAGATGTTTCATAAGTGTAGATGGTTATTTATTACGGTTCTGTGTAATTAATGTTCGTTGCGATTACCACGAACTTAGATAAAAAAAAGAGTATTAATGACGAGAGAACCGGAAGTGACCAGTCCGTGACATAACTGTTATTTTCTAGGGGCTTGGTAACATTTGCATAAATTATTTCGCGTATACTGTAACGCACTTTACGTTACAACGGTATGTCGATGGACACGAGAAAAGAATTTTTCTGCCACAAATTGAATGGCATTTTTGGCGATAATGATTGTGTGGAATGATGATTACTTTAATTGAGATTCTAATCGAGATTCAAGTGATATATGAAGTTTGTACTTTCCAATAGGATAAATTGAGAAAAATGTCTTCGAAAGAGAATATGCTATTTTTGAATATACCATTTTTTAATAAGTCTAACAAATTCTGGATCTTTTAATTTAATTCACAAGGTTGCAAATCTCCAAATTGTTCAGTCTGAATTTTCGAATCTTCTAATCTCACGATCTTCGAATTTTCTAATCTTCGAATCATTAAAAATCCTAATTTTCATAGAATTTTCAAGGAAGCTATAAAATAAAAATATAAAATGTAAAATAAGAAAATTTGAAAAAGATAGATAATGCGTTCGATCCAACACCATTTGCTCATAGTAAAAAAAAAAAAAAAAAAGGATAAAAGAAATTGTATGCAAAATAGGTAAACGTATTATAGTAAGTATTAGTCAATTATAGCAGATTGCTATCATTAATCAGTAATTATCCGAGTCGTAGCTGCATCTGTATATACATGAAGTAAACAACACTAAAAATACATTTTCCTTAACAAAAATACTGAATAAACACATTCCTACGTAGCAACTAGTCAGCTGTGATAAATTGTTCGCTTTGAACAACGATCGACTAAGTTAGCATTGATTTCCGGATTGTGCGTAAAGTGTGCAATAAAACGAACACGTGTTTATCCCTAACGTTAAGCCAGAACCACCTAAATTAATACGAATTTTCCCATCAGGTACCGTCCTTATTCTGACAAAAAAATGCAAGCGATATTTGTGCATGTAAATAATTTGTCTGTGTGTATATATAATAACTTATATGAAACAAGTATTGCGATATTTCTCGTACATTGCTAGATATAATGATTTTAAATAATTCTGGTTCAAAAATTCGATTAAGAATTACATTGCAATTTCTAGAAAATTGTTACAACATTAAAAAAGCGAGATCCCTTAGATTATGGTATATCAAAAAAATCTTACAACCAATAATTTTACGATTAAAAAATGTAAGAAACCTCCCCAAAGTAATCGATCCGTGAAATTAATGAGAAACGTATGCTCCAGCAAAAGCTACGCGTGAATATTGAACACAGCTTCAAAACCGACCTTTTCCGATTGAAAACGCATAGCAGAGTAGCAATAACTCGTCCACCGACGCACCAATGAAAATGGAGGCTCGTAACGATCGTCATAACTCGAGTGACTTAACGATCTCAGGACGATCGTTATCGACCGATCGCTTCCGTTCCGGCCTGGACGTTTAACAACGAGGACAAGCGTGTGTCAAACGTTCTCGGTAACCGGTTACACAAAAGTGCGCACCTTGAACAACTATTACATCCCAGAACTAATTAATAAGAGCGATCATGGCTAGCATGGATACATATAGTTTGCATACGTGATTTTTCCCTGCGGGGCCAGTTTTCTCGCCTTCGAATCGATCAGGGAAAGCGATCGTGATCGCGATCGAGCCATTGAAATTCATTCGATGCACACGAGATACAGCATGGCGTTTTGATCTCGCGGAACTCGCACAAACTACAAAGTCAAACTTACAGACTCGTAACAATACAAATTGATTGGTGTTCTTCTTGGTCGTAAGGGAAAACGAAGAAAAGAAAGGAAAGAAATCTGTTATTAATATTGGAATACCATCGTTTTCGAGGAATTATCGTTCTATTTATTTATTTATAATGGCGTTATCGAGTTAGTTGTTTCTTAATATTATACATTAAAACACTTATTGTAGTCGATAGAAACAGAAATTTTATTTAAGATTGTAATCCCAATAATCTGATTTTCCTGACGGACAATTTATATGGATCGATTGGAATTCATATAACAAGAGTTCACCAATTTTCTTCGCTACTCATCATTTTTCGTTCGCGTGATATGAGCTCACGTTCAAGTGAGTGCTTCAAATCGGTAAAAGTTCGATTAATTAATCGAGTTCTACCATATTTAACGCGAATAAGCTTTTAAGCGAAATAAAAATTTGTTGTAATACACAATGAGTAAGTTAGATTAATTATCGCTTTATATGATAAAAGTCCATGGTCCAGCGACAACATTGGAATTATTTTTTTCTTATTCATCTTGGAATTTATGATTGTTTACGGCGTTCTTTTTTGCGACAAATTGAGCTTATGGAAGTAATTTCTCTTCTAGAAAAATTGAACGCTAACGCCGTGTGCCAGGATAATGTGCAAGAACTAGTGTACAAAGAGTTAATCATTTTGGCTTCTGAAAGACTATATGAGTCACGGTTGTCCTATTCTTGTTGCTTAATTGCAGTGTTTGACCACCTGTTCTAGAATAGTGAGTTTACCTCTCACTGAACGGCATCGATTGGTATTTTGTAGTACAGTGCTTTGTTAGTCGATCGTGGCATTTAAACATACCAAGTTCACAGAGAAGAAGGCAGTTTTCTAAGTTTACGTTCTTTAGAAAAACATAATTTTATCATTAAAACGTCCGACTTTTTGATTCCCATCTAAATATGTTATACATAGTCACGATAAATATCACGATAATGGATAAGTATATATAGTCGCGTTTCTGTTCCAATAAAAGTGAACACTGATGCTATCGAAAACACTTGTATATTTTTAGAAATTCCAAAAACAACAAATCCGATGTCAGTGATTTTGTCTGATTTGCTAGTTTCTAGCGTTAAGATTGAATACACAGCTGGCAAATTTTCTATTTCAAAGATCTATTTAACTTTGTGATTAAACAGCTTTCTACAAAGTTTTGCGGATTTGTTAGTTATCTTCGAAAGAATAAGCAAGCTTTAAAGGACTTTGATCTAATAAGTTTATTCCTCTTCAACCTTATACTTAATCATCAAGTAACGCTATAATTAGAAAATCAACGTAAATGGATTTATCATATTTCTTCTGTCTAACCTTCTTTAAAATAATTAGCTGTTAAATGAGCCAGAGTTCTAGGAAATCTCCGATGCTGTTGATCTTCAACGAGATACAGATATCTGACAGATACTATCAAAATTCTATAGACGTCTATCCTTCAACTCTCAGCATACCAATGTTTATGCCATCATCGACGTTTCTTCACAAAGGGTCCTTAAAGAACGAATGTTGTACTCGGAGTTAGTCACAGTTTCTCAGAAACGTCTAACTTACTCTTAGTTATTCTGGCACAGACGCTGTGTTTCACTTACTGAAAAAATAAACAAAAGAAGCAAAATGATGTACGTAATATACTAAAACATTCTAAGATACCGTGGTAATATTTCTATTTCTTGTACAAATCATTTCAACTTGTTTTTTTAATGTTTTTATTCCTAATTGGTACACCGAAATGGATGTAGCAAATGTAGCAAATCACGGTATTATCCAAATAGCCTAATATCCGAACGTTCTATTATTCAAACACAATATTTCTTCGTAACGAATGCCCTTTTCCGTTTCAAATATGTACATACGTATGTCGTCAGTGTTCATACACAATGTACTCTTTCCTTGATTTGATTCATTGAATTGTGATTATACGAATTTGGTATGAAACTAGGAAGCGTTCTAACTATCGCAGGAAAATACGATGTAAACGAGAAAACTGGAAAGTGATGTAAGCGCAACAAAATTAGCAAAAATACACGATATTGGAGAAGCCAGAATTACAGACATTAAAGGAAGAAAAACATAATTGAAAATTCTTCAAAGCACGTAGATTCCTCGGATGTTGGCAACGGTAGAAAAGCCGTAAGTATTCTGATGTAATGAAATGTTTCACGTAGACGATAATAATGGCGATTTTATATAAATGAAAACAGCAGACGAAAAAGCTAATGAAAAGATATCTGCTCATGCCAAAGCACTCGTGGCACTCGTAGAAGAACTCCGATGATTCGAAGTACGATAAAGAACGTAACTCTGTGTAGTTATTTACGATGAAAAAATTATCTGATTATGGATTCATAAATATTTAAAGAATCTGTCGATTACTCTTAAACTGTATTTGGATAAATGAAATTTCGTCTTCCTATTATTTCAGAAAAGAGAGGCTCTACTACATTGTCTGCAGTATGTTTCTAATAATTAGTAAAATATCTGAACTAAATAAATGTAGACGTGAAAGTCACTGCACATCAGTATATTAAGGGTCAACACAAATACACTGACTGTCACATCACGAAGACATTTTAAAGAACTAATAAGGACAAAATTGTTTATTTAACAAATCAAAATTTCGATCAATTAACGGACCACCATTATATCGTGATATTTAACGAAACTTCCAATCTTAAGAGCCATATATTATTATATTATAGCAGTGTTATAGCAGTCATTGGCTCGGATTTTAATTAAATTGGTCGTGAAAGTGAGAAGAAGTAAAGAGACCGAGTAATCACGAAGAAATGGTATGTATGTAACTTGATCGAAGCAAATACCAAACTTTTAGTTGTTATCTTCAACGAGGGAAATTTGGTCATCTAAGCAGGTTATCGACGCAAGTGTTAATGAAAGATAAAACACGATTGGAGCAATGAAAGAACTTCATTCTTTTTCCTTCTTCGCGAAATAGCAAATATACAGTAGCTCACGTGAAAATATCTGAATATTTGTGCAAACATTTTGTAAATATATCATGTGTATTATGTTCGCGATCAATGAATATCACAGTAGTTCCTATATGAGTTTTCAGATTGACTAAAAATTTGACTGACCTACAATAGTCATGTCTCATTCCGATACTAAAGAAATTTTTAAATATTTTATGTAACGCATACAATAAAGATACGTAAGTTATCTATGCTAAATGCTGAAATACTTATAGAAGTCCTTTATGGATATAGTAGATATTATAATATGTGTGTTAGGCGAAACATTTTGAAGTTTAATTATCACCGTAATGAGACACGGCTAAGATAACACAGGTACGGTTATATCGAACAAGTTTCTCCCGATATGCTTCATAATGTTTCGTGTAACAGATAACATACATTATGCACCAAAGCCTTTTACGACCAGCGTTCAAATACTTTCACGACGAACCACTGTACCAAAATTCAAGTCTCACGCGACACATCGATACGAATGATCGGTGCAAACAAACGTTTACCTTTTCCACGATCGTCCGAGAGCAACGCGAAACTTCACTCGGCGTATCACAAATCTCGTCGTGGTTTTGTTTCTAAAACGAGAAACTCTCTGCAGAAGTCACAGAAATAAAATGAAATCTAACTTCTTCACTTTTGTCCGATTCGATAAGTCGATTTCGAACAAACTTTACTCTTTTCTTCTTCTTCTTCTTCTTCTTCCGGATGTTTTTTCACTGTTTCAACAGGATAAAACGGAAATTGGAAAAATAACAAAAAAAATCGCGGATCGCAACGACTCTCGTGATCCTGTGATCCAAGTCCAGGACACGTGCTCGATCTCGATCGTCACAATGATCTTGGGTGCACGGATCCTCGATTTTTCGGACGCCGCGCTACATCGTCGTTTAAAAGGGGCCACGCACCGACTGTTCGCCGCCTGGACAATTAGCGCGGCTTTATAGCGTGTGCAAACGAAAGCGGAGCCCCACCAGCGTCGAGTGTGCGGCTATTGGACGATGACTTTGGTTTCCGTGGATCGTCCCGTCGACAGCAACGCCGAAGTCGAAGACGTCACTGGAGAACTGCGGGGATTTTACGATTCCAAAGAGCCGCTTCTCCTGCTTCACCGCGACCGTTGGGTTTTCTCGTGACTCGTTTGCACGCTTTTTTCCCTTCTCGCTCTTCTCACTACCATCGCAATCTTCCTTCTCCCTCGTCGCTTTGTCGCGACACGTATACGCGACCGGAAAGCGAGAGACATAAACTGGTGACGCGCAGGTGAGTGTACCTGCCGAGAACGTTGCGACGTTGTTGCATGGTTTGATATGTTTCCTCAAACTGTGTTTGGTTAACTAACTTAATTCGCCTGTTGGTGACTCATGGAAATTTGAGTGATATTACGAGGTGCAGTTGCGGAGTATTTGGAGTGAGAATTTGTGAATTTCCTGTGTTTCACCATATTACGTAT
>NW_022884453.1:0-35327 GCF_011952205.1 Bombus bifarius
GACATCGTGGGACATCGTGGGATGCGTACGTTTTTGTCTTAATTAATCGTAAGGTAGATACATATGTCAAGTGCATTGTGAGCTCATTCTGTACAGCGACATTTATCCACCTTAGAACGAAAGAAAGAAAAATCTCGTCTCCCTTCACTCGCTTACCTCACAGTACTTATTGCACTCGCGATTTATCGGTTCGCGATCACTCAGTTCTTTCAAACCGTAGCGTGACGTACTCGCTCGCGCGTATTACGCGTACGTGCGGGTCAACGTGCACTGGACAACTCTTTGGATTCGTAAGTCGCCCCAAGGACACCTCTGTCTTTGTGACTGCTCGACGACTGCTCGACGTTCGCATCGGATCGCGGGAGTTGCCGTCGCGCCGGTGATGCTAGCGAATCTGTTGGGGATTCAGTCGTGGATCTGCAGTCCTGTCCGATTGGTACTTTGGTACTCGGTCAGGGACCAGCAATTTCACGTCCTCCGTAACTCTGTTCGGGCCCGCGGGAGTGGACCCCACTGTTCAGTTGAGGTCAATGCCTTCGTAATCCTGTTCAGCGGTCCCTCCCCGTGAGTGGACCCCACTGTTCAGTTGAGGCCTCTTGCCTTCGTAATCCTGATCAGCGGTCCATCCCCGGGTTCCACATGTTCAGTTGGAGTGTGTTAAGTTGCTGGTCTATGTGCTGGATCCACGGCTGAATTACCCGTGGATCACTAGCATCATCGGTCGGCGCCATCGACCGCGACTCGTGTAAGTTTCGAACGGCGAAACAGGAATCGAGTTACGGTCAATTCTTGGGCTTTCCGCTGAACCTCGGGGTTATCTCGTGTACGGGGGTACGTCGGGTAGGTTTGTTAGTTCTTTCGAGAGATCGCGATCTCGTTCGTTTCGGGCGCGCCGCGATTTTTTCCTTTATCATCTGATTCATCGGGCATTTTCTTGTTTACCCATTTTTAAGGGATACTTATTTAGATCACGTTAGAGTTTATAACTTTTTAGTATCTTCAATATCGTACAGTGTCGCAAAAATAGAACGATAACTAGTTTAGTACAGCGTCTCGTATGCCCCTTCTGCGAGACACGAAATGGTATATACAGTGTCAGTAGCTACATTTTCTTCCTTTCATTCCAAGTTGGATAAATGTGTGTTTGATACCGAATGATGCCAGTAGGGATGCGAATTATTGTACGATATTTGTACTGATTGATGTAATCGTTGTGTGGGAGATGGATGTTGCGTTACGTAGGCTTTGCTCTACGTTTGTAAAGATTCATGTAAGCGCTGCGTCGGGGATATGTGTTTCGCAGTTAGGCTACGAAACAACTATTTCCATACGCAGGCCCATGGTTAAGTAGAGTCAAATCTCGACATTCTGCCAACAGGTTGAATGTCGAGATCGATGTGTAGTGCTACAAATACACATGGGCGGGTCTCGTGCGTAGTCACCTCCTCGTGGTGAGACCTGGTAATTGGCATCCTTTTCCAAAAATTAATCAGTTGATTAATCTTTGGAAAACGATGCCAAGCTAAGAACTACGCAACAGTCCAGTTTGGATCACCAAAAGCCTCTAAGAGAATTTTGGATGATCTAGACTGGACTGCACCGTGGGACATCGTTGGACACCGTGGGACGTCGTCGGTCCAGTGTGGGTCACCAAATGCCGCGAAAAGAATTTTGGATGATCTACACTGGACTGCAACGTGGGACATTGTCGGTCCAGTGTGGGTCACCAAATGCCGCGAAAAGAATTTTGGATGATCTACACTGGACTGCAACGTGGGACATCGTCGGTCCAGTGTGGGTCACCAAATGCCGCGAAAAGAATTTTGGATGATCTACACTGGACTGCAACGTGGGACATCGTCGGTCCAGTGTGGGTCACCAAATGCCGCGAAAAGAATTTTGGATGATCTACACAGGACTGCAACGTGGGACATCGTCGGTCCAGTGTGGGTCACCAAATGCCGCGAAAAGAATTTCGGATGATCTACACTGGACTGCAACGTGGGACATCGTCGGTCCAGTGTGGGTCACCAAATGCCGCGAAAAGAATTTTGGATGATCTACACTGGACTGCAACGTGGGACACCGTGGGATACCGTCGGTCCAGTTTGGGTCTCCAAAAGCCTCCAACAGAATTTTGGATGATCTAGACTGGACTGCATCGTGGGACATCGTTGGACACCGTGGGACGTCGTCGGTCCAGTGTGGGTCACCAAATGCCGCGAAAAGAATTTTGGATGATCTACACTGGACTGCAACGTGGGACATCGTCGGTCCAGTGTTGGTCACAAAATGCCGCGAAAAGAATTTTGGATGATCTACACTGGACTGCAACGTGGGACGCCGTGGGACATCGTGGGACGCCGTGGGACATCGTTGGACGCCGTGGGACATCGTTGGACACCGTTGGACGCCGTGGGACATCGATGGACATCGTTGGACACCGCTGGACACCGTTGGACAGCGATGGACACCGTTGGACACCGTTGGACACCGTTGGACACCGTTGGACACCGTTGGACACCGTTGGACACCGTTGGACACCCTTGGACACCGTTGGACACCGTTGGACACCGTTGGACACCGTTGGACACCGTTGGACACCGTTGGACACCGTTGGACACCGTTGGACACCGTTGGACACCGTTGGACACCGTTGGACACCGTTGGACACCGTTGGACACCGTTGGACACCGTTGGACACCGTTGGACACCGTTGGAGAACATTGGACGCCGTGGGACGCCGTGGGACGCCGTGGGACATCGTGGGACATCGTGGGATGCGTACGTTTTTGTCTTAATTAATCGTAAGGTAGATACATATGTCAAGTGCATTGTGAGCTCATTCTGTACAGCGACATTTATCCACCTTAGAACGAAAAAAAGAAAAATCTCGTCTCCCTTCACTCGCTTACCTCACAGTACTTATTGCACTCGCGATTTATCGGTTCGCGATCACTCAGTTCTTTCAAACCGTAGCGTGACGTACTCGCTCGCGCGTATTCCGCGTACGTGCGGGTCAACGTGCACTGGACAACTCCTTGGATTCGTAAGTCGCCCCAAGGAAACCTCTGTCTGGGTGACTGCTCGACGACTGCTCGACGTTCGCATCGGATCGCGGGAGTTGTCGTCGCGCCGGTGATGCTTGCGAATCTGTTGGGGATTCAGTCGTGGATCCGCAGTCCTGTCCGATTGGTACTTTGGTACTCGGTCAGGGACCTGCAATTTCACGTCCTCCGTAATTCTGTTCGGGCCCGCGGGACTGGACCCCACTGTTCAGTTGAGGTCAATGCCTTCGTAATCCTGTTCAGCGGTCCCTCCCCGTGAGTGGACCCCACTGTTCAGTTGAGGCCTCTTGCCTTCGTAATCCTGATCAGCGGTCCATCCCCGGGTTCCACATGTTCAGTTGGAGTGTGTTAAGTTGCTGGCCTATGTGCTGGATCCACGGCTGAATTACCCGTGGATCACTAGCATCATCGGTCGGCGCCATCGACCGCGACTCGTGTAAGTTTCGAACGGCGAAACAGGAATCGAGTTACGGTCAATTCTTGGGCTTTCCGCTGAACCTCGGGGTTATCTCGTGTACGGGGGTACGTCGTGTAGGTTTGTTAGTTCTTTCGAGAGATCGCGATCTCGTTCGTTTCGGGCGCGCCGCGATTTTTTCCTTTATCATCTGATTCATCGGGCATTTTCTTGATTACCCATTTTTAAGGGATACTTATTTAGATCACGTTAGAGTTTATAACTTTTCAGTATCTTCAATATCGTACAGTGTCGCAAAAATAGAACGATAACTAGTTTAGTACAGCGACTCGTATGCCCCTTCTGCGAGACACGAAATGTTATATACAGTGTCAGTAGCTACATTTTCTTCCTTTCATTCCAAGTTGGATAAATGTGTGTTTGATACCGAATGATGCCAGTAGGGATGCGAATTATTGTACGATATTTGTACTGATTGATGTAATCGTTGTGTGGGAGATGGATGTTGCGTTACGTAGGCTTTGTTCTACGTTTGTAAAGATTCATGTAAGCGCTGCGTCGGGGATATGTGTTTCGCAGTTAGGCTACGAAACAACTATTTCCATACGCAGGCCCATGGTTAAGTAGAGTCAAAACTCGACATTCTGCCAACAGGTTGAATGTCGAGATCGATGTGTAGTGCTACAAATACCCATGGGCGGGTCTCGTGCGTAGTCACCTCCTCGTGGTGAGACCTGGTAATTGGCATCCTTTTCCAAAAATTAATCAGTTGATTAATCTTTGGAAAACGATGCCAAGCTAAGAACTACGCAACAGTCCAGTTTGGATCACCAAAAGCCTCTAAGAGAATTTTGGATGATCTAGACTGGACTGCACCGTGGGACATCGTTGGACACCGTGGGACGTCGTCGGTCCAGTGTGGGTCACCAAATGCCGCGAAAAGAATTTTGGATGATCTACACTGGACTGCAACGTGGGACATCGTCGGTCCAGTGTGGGTCACCAAATGCCGCGAAAAGAATTTTGGATGATCTACACTGGACTGCAACGTGGGACATCGTCGGTCCAGTGTGAGTCACCAAATGCCGCGAAAAGAATTTTGGATGATCTACACTGGACTGCAACGTGGGACGCCGTGGGACAACGTTGGACACCGTGGGACACCGTTGGACACCGTTGGACACCGTTGGACACCGTTGGACACCGTTGGACACCGTGGGACACCGTAGGACACCGCGGGACATCGTGGGATACCGTGGGACACCGTGGGACACCGTGGGACACCGTGGGATATGTCTTGGCTATGTTGAATCCATTCTGAGCGCATTCTGTACAATGATACTTATCTGACTTGGAACGAGATATAAAAATCTATTCTTTTTTTCCACTGAATCTTGCGATTATTTTGTGCACAGGAGTGCGTCGCGTGAGTCCATTGATTCTTCTGAAAGATCCCGATGTATGAAATCATTCTCTTATTTCAAACCAATTTTTAACGAATTATCTTATTGTTTCAAAGTGAGTTATAACGTCATAAACTTGCAAATTAGTAACAGGTAGATTCAAATACCTCGAAACAAGGTTTCGCGCGCGTTTGCACAGTATTCTTTAAATATATTTAGTGGCGAACTTTTGAATTCTTGCAAATATTTTCCATTATTTAAAACACGCGACTGTAGCGTATTTTTGGAATGTATATTTCGTATTCTAATAACGAAAATTCACAGTATATATTCTAATTGCGAACAATATTATTCTTGCAAACGATTGCATTGCATTCACGTTATTCATGAGCATTTGTTTGCTATCGAAAAATATCTCACAATTTTCAACTAAATAATATTTTTCAAACTTGTTCCAATTTCTTAATAATAATCTTTAAACGTAAAAGAATAGCAGTATTTTCTAAATAAACGTTCGATAGGAAAAAGAAGAAAATTGTCGAAACGACGTTTCGCTTCTTCCTCAAACACCCCCCCCCCCCGCACTTAAACAACCACCATTTCCACCACTGGACTCTACACGGTTCCTGCCTGATGTTAGTCTCCCTGATGATATTCGCTGGGGTGGCGCAGCATCCATGGTACGTCCTCTGTTTCTCCGCATCGAACGGTGAGTCGCATGCATTTTTGTTCCTCCGGTCACTCAATCATGTCGTAGGATGAAAGGTCCGAATCGGCACGGGTGACCGGTTGTATTACGTAGAATTTTTTGCGAGCATAGTGACCGCGGGTATATTTTATACCCGTGAGTAGTAACATTCTTTTTTTAAATTTATTAGTTTAGGATAGGTCTTCTTGCACATTGCGATTATAATAATTAGTTTAAATACATACACTTGAGAATATATTCGTGTTATTTATAAATATGCATGTTAACATTCCTTATAAATATTTGCAAATGGCAAATATGTACACGAATATACCTGTTTAACATACTTGATTTTAAACAATAAATTAATCGTGACAATATCAAGTCACGTTCGTTTATTTCATTTCGGTTAGAATTTAAAATATGAGTCAAAATTCATTTTTTCCCGTACAAGAATGTGTGAAATTTTACGTGCAAGAAGATACTTCGCGGCAGGCAGATTTTTTAATCAAAGCAATAATTTTGAACACTGCTTCTGCACTTTCGAGTATGTGCTTTGATAAAGAGATCGCCTGAGAATATTTCTTTCTTAGTAATATATTTAGACTCAATTATTCCATTTGATCGAGTCTCAGTCTTTTTCAATTAACGCTACCTTTTTTGCAATATTAAAGTTTTGTTCTGATTTATTAAATTAATAAAGTAGAGTTACTTGATTACTATTAAATTAATAAAGTAAATTTAATCAGATACAAAGTAGTAAAATATAAAATCACAGAACGTTAGTCCGTTAAATAAAAATTACACAAACTAATCATCTTTTTAGATCAGGATTTTCAGGTTTAACCCTTTCCGTGCCCATTGTCAGGATCTCATTCACGTGCCCAGGTGCTACTTGAATGGGAGAAAGACACTGGGCACGATGATCTAGAATTAAGTAATGTAATAATTTGTCAGCGACTGACGATGCGTTAGTGTACCGTGCACGACGTATTTTCCACGTTATGTGTGTGTGTTGTTAGGCCGTGGAGCTGCGTCGCTTTTTTTCATTCGTTAAAACATCAAATATTAAAAATGTCGAGACATATATCGATTCAATTTACGTCTCGATACAATCACAATTTATGATAATATCGCCCACGCGATTAAGTGTAACCACGCTTTAAATATTGCCGTAAATTACAATTACAATTCCAAGTTTACTTACATTTATTTTAACGATATCATTTCTTCAGATGTGTTTTATCACGTTTTACGCAATGGTCACTAGCCTTCGTCAGTCGATTTCAGGAAAACGGTACGTACCTTAGAGTGTGCATGGTGTGTGTTAAGCTCGGGTGTCGGAGGCGTCCCGGGACGTCCTCTCTAGTGTAGGACCTTTGCGCCCGAGCGTTTGTGTGAGAACCGTGGAGCGAGTGTGTTGGTGTGCCTGTTTTGCTATTTTTTAAATATAGCGCTAGGTAGGATAGGTAGTATACTTTCTGGTGTGTCTGTTAATTATAAGTAGGTAGGGCCGGGCAGGTTGGCACAGTCTCTGGTCGGGTAGGCGCGTTTTCGCGTGACCAACCTGTTTCTGGAAATCTGATTTGAAAAATCGACGGTGAAACTGGCACGAGTAGAGCATGCACTCGTCTCTGGTTTTGCCTATCGATTTTTCGAATTTCGCGGTCGCGGTCGCGAATGGGTCGAAACGAACGTTTATTGCTCGAGCACGCACATGCGAGTGAGCAACGATCACTGCTGCGATCGTTGGTCAGTCCATGTGCACTTCAATCAGCTTCCGCGGTTTATATTTTTATTTTCAAGTTTTTTTTTGTTTGCGATTTAGAAGTCTCGAGCTTAGATGTAAGTTTCAGCGGGCATTGCGCCCGAAGAAAGAAGAGGCTATAAGCCGAAGAGGCCCGGCAAACTGCCACTCAAGAGGGCAACTACTAATGGCTGCCCATCCTCTGGGTCATCCAGAGCATGGGAAGTCATTATTGTTACTACTTTGTCACTATGCTCGATTTTAGTATTTGTAGTAGTAGAAGTAGTAGTAGTTTGCTTTTTGGCCGATGTATATATCGGTCCATCGTCCCATTGGGCAAATCGCGATTTTTCTTATTAGTGTCGCGATAAATTAATTACGGGTTGTATTAGAATTGCGAAATAACATCGCGGCTTTTAATTAGTGTGGCGAGAAAATGATTACGGTTTGAATTAGAGTTGCGATAAAATGATAATCGCGTTTGCTTTAGAGTTGCGAATTACGATATCGCGATTGTCTTTTGCAATTTTTATTATGAATTTTTATAATTTCTTATAGAACTATACGTATCAGAATTTATCTTGTTTTCTATTGTTTGAAATTACATTATAAAAATGTTAGTTTTCAATTAATTTATTAGTATTGCAAGTAGCAATACCAGAATATTTGAAGTAGCTTTTTCATATAGTAAATAGTAATTTTCATTGAATTCACTGTAAAAATTAGCGTTGCGATAATGAATGATCGCGTTTTGTTAAGTAGTGTTGTGTTCACAAAATGCCCTAACCCCCCGACTGCAATTGTCGGACACTGTTCCTGGATCACACGTTCAGCTGCAAGAGCTGTGCAAGTGTGATCGTTCATCAGCAACCTCTTAAATGGTTGCACTTCGATCTCTCGCTATTAGTGTTGCGTATTGCTAAAATACGAGTGCGTAGATTTATACTTATTAGTGTTGCGTATCAAATATCGGGAATTTCCAGGCTTAATTTTTTTTT
This sequence comes from Bombus bifarius, assembly GCF_011952205.1. Classification (NCBI taxonomy): domain Eukaryota; kingdom Metazoa; phylum Arthropoda; class Insecta; order Hymenoptera; family Apidae; genus Bombus; species Bombus bifarius. The sequence continues at coordinate 8,320 of NW_022884453.1, forward strand.
TAATGGTAGATTATCGATATTGCAGATATAACGAAGCACTCATCGCGGTTTGATTTTGAAAATTTTCTGCTTCATAAATATTAGTAGTAAATTAGTGTTGCGAAACAAGAATATTCAGTTCCACTCTCGGCGTGTTGATCGGGTTTAGATAGAGTGGAATACGATTGAATTTTAGTAGCCCTTCTGGCTACTGCTTTGTTTCCTTTTCAGCGCCCCCTCTTACCACGTTTATTACTGAAAATACTGCTATAAGACATGTTTCTTGGTCAGCGTTAACGTTACCATAACTGCTAAAATACAAAACTTTATTACGAATGTATATTATATATAGATTTACATATATGAAACTGTGAGCGATTTCATGCACAACAAAGTATTATAATGAAATATCTTAATGTTGCTATGAAGGCTTAAAATATTTTTTAAAATTTAATTCATTGCAATTGGAATCAGCGCTGGTGATTGTTCGTTCTTAGAACCGCGACTTTTAACATTTGTTCGACCGCGATATTTTCAATCTTTTAACAGTAATATAGAATTTTATAAATATTCGAATTTCATATTGTATTTTTAATTCAGATTAAATTCAATTACTTAAAATTCTTGTTTTCAACGTAACCCTAGTTTCGATGAAAAAGATACAAATGATTCTCTATATTTGCTAGAATTTAATCAATAGTAATTTGATCTATAATTAACCATTATTAGTAGTTTATTTTTCATGTATAAAATGTTCTCTTTTTAAAGATACCTGTTTCTCTCATATACGACATCAAGTAAATGAGTTTGTTTCAAATTTATCAACTAGCAGAAAGTAGATTTCAATTACATACATGAACATTTCATAGCATATTAAATATATATGCTAGATACCGAAATGATTTTTCTTCCATTGTCTGATTGTTCAGGCTTCTTCCCGTTTCCCCATTTGTAAAAGAAGCATATTGCGGTAACGTTGGAGTATATAACTTTTCGATATTTTCATAAGATTAGTACAACGAGTCGTATGTCTCTTCTGCAAGATCCTAAATTGTATATGCAGTGTCAATAGTTTCATTTCCATTCTTTCGTTCCAAGTTAGACAAATGTATCATTGATACCGAATGTTGCCAGTACGGTTGCGAATTATTGTGCAATGCTTGTACTGATGGATGTAATCGTTTTCGCAGATTCATCAGTTGATTAACTTTTGGAAAACCACTACATCGATAAGTACAAACATTGTACAATAATTCGATACCAAGATAAGAACCACGCTAATACAGTCCAGTTTGGATTACGAAAAGACACGAAGAGAATTTTGGATAATCTAAACTGGACTGCAACGTGGGACGCCGTTGGACACCGTAGGACGCCGTTGGACACCGTGGGACGCCGTTGGACACCGTGGGACGCCGTTGGACACCGTGGGACGCCGTTGGACACCGTGGGACGCCGTTGGACACCGTGGGACGCCGTTGGACACCGTGGGACGCCGTGGGACATCGTGGGACGCCGTGGGACATCGTTGGACGCCGTGGGACACCGCTGGACACCGTTGGACACCGTTGGACACCGTTGGACACCGTTGGACGCCGTTGGACACCGTTCGTTGGACACCGTTGGACACCGTTGGACACCGTTGGACACCGTTGGACACCGTTGGACACCGTTGGACACCGTTGGACACCGTTGGACACCGTTGGACACCGTTGGACACCGTTGGACACCGTTGGACACCGTTGGACAACGTTGGACGCCGATGGACAACGTTGGACGCCGATGGACACCGTTGGACACCGTTGGACACCGTTGGAGAACATTGGACGCCGTGGGACGCCGTGGGACGCCGTGGGACGCCGTGGGACGCCGTGGGACATCGTGGGACATCGTGGGACATCGTGGGATGCGTACGTTTTTGTCTTAATTAATCGTAAGGTAGATACATATGTCAAGTGCATTGTGAGCTCATTCTGTACAGCGACATTTATCCACCTTAGAACGAAAAAAAGAAAAATCTCGTCTCCCTTCACTCGCTTACCTCACAGTACTTATTGCACTCGCGATTTATCGGTTCGCGATCACTCAGTTCTTTCAAACCGTAGCGTGACGTACTCGCTCGCGCGTATTCCGCGTACGTGCGGGTCAACGTGCACTGGACAACTCCTTGGATTCGTAAGTCGCCCCAAGGAAACCTCTGTCTGGGTGACTGCTCGACGACTGCTCGACGTTCGCATCGGATCGCGGGAGTTGTCGTCGCGCCGGTGATGCTTGCGAATCTGTTGGGGATTCAGTCGTGGATCCGCAGTCCTGTCCGATTGGTACTTTGGTACTCGGTCAGGGACCTGCAATTTCACGTCCTCCGTAATTCTGTTCGGGCCCGCGGGACTGGACCCCACTGTTCAGTTGAGGTCAATGCCTTCGTAATCCTGTTCAGCGGTCCCTCCCCGTGAGTGGACCCCACTGTTCAGTTGAGGCCTCTTGCCTTCGTAATCCTGATCAGCGGTCCATCCCCGGGTTCCACATGTTCAGTTGGAGTGTGTTAAGTTGCTGGTCTATGTGCTGGATCCACGGCTGAATTACCCGTGGATCACTAGCATCATCGGTCGGCGCCATCGACCGCGACTCGTGTAAGTTTCGAACGGCGAAACAGGAATCGAGTTACGGTCAATTCTTGGGCTTTCCGCTGAACCTCGGGGTTATCTCGTGTACGGGGATACGTCGTGTAGGTTTGTTAGTTCTTTCGAGAGATCGCGATCTCGTTCGTTTCGGGCGCGCCGCGATTTTTTCTTTTATCATCTGATTCATCGGGCATTTTCTTGATTACCCATTTTTAAGGGATACTTATTTAGATCACGTTAGAGTTTATAACTTTTCAGTATCTTCAATATCGTACAGTGTCGCAAAAATAGAACGATAACTAGTTTAGTACAGCGACTCGTATGCCCCTTCTGCGAGACACGAAATGTTATATACAGTGTCAGTAGCTACATTTTCTTCCTTTCATTCCAAGTTGGATAAATGTGTGTTTGATACCGAATGATGCCAGTAGGGATGCGAATTATTGTACGATATTTGTACTGATCGATGTAATCGTTGTGTGGGAGATGGATGTTGCGTTACGTAGGCTTTGCTCTACGTTTGTAAAGATTCATGTAAGCGCTGCGTCGGGGATATGTGTTTCGCAGTTAGGCTACGAAACAACTACCTCTTTACGCAGGCCCATGAAGTAGAGTGAGAACTCGATATTCTTGCCAGTAGGTTGAATGTCGAGACCGATGCATAATGTTGAATAACTCATGGGCGGGTCTCGTGCGTAGTCACCTCCTCGTGGTGAGACCTGGTAATTGGTATCCTTTTCCAAAAATTAATCAGCTGATTAATCTTTGGAAAGCGATGCCAAGCTAAGAACTACGTACCAGTCCCGTTTGGAACACCAAAAGCCTCTAAGAGAATTCTGTTCAAACTAAGTGATAGTCGAAACTAGTATTAAAGAAGTGTGAATTTAGTCTTAGTTTGCAGAAACTATTGAAATGATAAAAATGGATATCGTATTAAATCGGCAAAACAATATCGCCGCTACAGTATCGCTTTATTATAAAATAATTTTACATCTCTGCTTCCAATGCTTAAAAACTGTATGTGTAAATGGGACCCGAGCGTAGTTACCTCCTCGTGGTGGGTCCCGGTAATTGGTATCGTTTCCCAAATAATAATACACCAAGTACTATTTTGAATATTAGTATTATTATTTGAGAAACGATATCAAGCTAAAAACTACTTGAATATAGTCTGGTCTTGATCATCCAATATAGTTTTGGTGATCTAGACCGGACTAAGACCCCCCCGCGGGGGCGCCGTGGGACATCGTGGGACATCGTGGGACATCGCGGGACACCGTGGGATGCGAGCGTTTTAGCCTTAATTAATCATAAGATAGATGCCTATGTCATGTGCATTGTGAGCTCATTCTGTACAAAGATACTTATCTATCTTGGAACGAAAAATAAAAATCTCGTCTCTCGTGATCTCCTCGCTTACCACATTGAAAAAATTGTTCCCACGATTTATCGGTTCACGGTCGCTCAGTTCTTTCAAACCGTAGCGTGACGTACTCGCTCGCGCGTATTCCGGGTACGGGCGGGTCAACGTGCACTGGACAACTCTTTGGATTCGTAAGTCGCCCCAAGGACACCTCTGTCTTGGTGACAGCTCGACAGCTGCTCGAAGGTCGCATCGGATCGCGGGAATTGTCGTCGCGCCGGTGATGCTAGCGAATCTGTTGGGCTTCAGTCGTGGATCTGCAGACCTGTCCGATTGGTACTTTGGTACTCGGTCAGGGACCTGCAATTTCACGTCCTCCGTAATTCTGACCGGGCCCGCGGGAGTGGACCCCACTGTTCAGTTGAGGCCTCTTGCCTTCGTAACCCTGTTCAGCGGTCCATCCCCGAGTTCCACATGTTCAGTTGGAGTGTGTTAAGCTGCTGGCCTATGTGCTTTATCCACGACTGAATTACCCGTGGATCACTAGCATCATCGGTCGGCGCCATCGACCGCGACTCGTGTAAGTTTCGAACGGCGAAACAGGAATCGAGTTACGGTCAATTCATGGGCTTTCCGCTGAACCTCGGGTTTATCTCGTGTACGGGGGTACGTCGCGTAGGTTTGTTAATACTTTCGACAGATCGCGATCTCGTTCGTTTCGGGCGCGCCGCGATTTTTTCCTTTATCATCTGATTCATCAGGCATTTTCTCATTTTCCCATTTTTAAGGATACGTATTGAGATCACGTTAGAGTTTATAACTTTTCAGTATCTTCAATATCTTACACTGTCGCAAAAATAGAACGATAACTAGTTTAGTACAGCGACTCGTATGTCCCTTCTGCAAGACGCGAAATGGTATATACAGTGTCAGTAGCTACATTTTCTTCTTTTCATTCCAAGTTAGATAAATGTGTGTTTGATACCGAATGATGCCAGTAGGTATGCGAATTATTGTACGATATTTGTACTGATCGATGTAACGTAATAGGTTATATGGTATGACGTTATAACGTATTTCGTTATATGGTATGACGTTATATCGTATTACGTTATATCGTATGACGTTATAACGTATTGCGTTATATGGGACGACGTTATAACGTATTGAGGTATATGGTGTAACGTCATAACGTAAAAGGTTATATGGTATGACGTTATGACGTATTACCTTATATGGTATGACGTTATAACGTATTACGTTATATGGTATGACGTTATAACGTATTGCGTTATATGTTATGACGTTATAACGTATTGCGTTATATGGCATGACGTTATAACGTATTACGTTATATGGGACGACGTTATAACGTATTATGTTATATGGTATGACGTTATAACGGATCACGTTATATGAGACGACGTTATAACGTATTATGCTTTATGGGACGACGTTATAACGTATTATGCTTTATGGGACGACGTTATAACGTATTATGTTATATGGTATGACGTTATAACGGATTACGTTATATGGGGCGACGTTATAACGTATTATGTTATATGGGAGGACGTTATAATGTATTACGTTTTATGGGAGCACGTTATAACGTATTATGTTATATGGTATGACGTTATATCGTATTACGTTATATGGTATGACGTTATAACGTATTGCGTTATATGTTATGACGTTATAACGTATTACGTTATATGGGACGAAGTTATAACGTATTAAGTTATATGGGACGACGTTATAAAGTATTGCGTTATATGGTACGACGTTATACCGTATTACGTTATATTGGATGACGTAATAACGTATTACGTAATATGGGATGACGTTATCACATAATACGTTATATGGTATGACGTCATAACGTAATACGTTATATGGGACGACGTTATAACTTAATTGTTTATATGGTATGACGTTATAAGGTATTGCGTTGTATGGTATGACGTTATAACGTATTGCGTTGTATGGTATGACGTTATAACGTATTGAGGTATATGGTGTAACGTTATAACGTAAAAGGTTATATGGTATGACGTTATGACGTATTACCTTATATGGTATGACGTTATAACGTATTACGTTATATGGTATGACGTTATAACGTATTGCGTTATATGTTATGACGTTATAACGTATTGCGTTATATGGCATGACGTTATAACGTATTACGTTATATGGGACGACGTTATAACGTATTATGTTATATGGTATGACGTTATAACGGATCACGTTATATGAGACGACGTTATAACGTATTATGCTTTATGGGACGACGTTATAACGTATTATGCTTTATGGGACGACGTTATAACGTATTACGTTATATGGGACGACGTTATAACGTAATACGTTATATGGGACGACGTTATAACTTAATTGTTTATATGGTATGACGTTATAAGGTATTGCGTTGTATGGTATGACGTTATAACGTATTGCGTTATATGGGATGACGTTATAACGTATTACGTTATATGGGATGACGTTATAACGTATTACATTATATGGGACGACGTTATAACGTATTACGTTATATGGTATGACGTTATATCGTATTACGTTATATGGTATAACGTTATAACGTATTGCGTTATATGTTATGACGTTATAACGTATTACGTTATATGGTATGACGTTATAACGTATTGCGTTATATGTTATGACGTTATAACGTATTGCGTTATATGGCATGACGTTATAACGTATTACGTTATATGGCATGACGTTATAACGTATTATGTTTTATGGGAGGACGTTATAACGTATTGCGTTATATGGGAGGACGTTATAACGTATTATGTTATATGGTATGACGTTATATCGTATTACGTTATATGGTTATGACGTTATAACATATTACGTTATATGGTATGATGTTATAACGTAATAGGTTATATTGGTTGACGTAATAACGTATTACGTAATATGGGATGACGTTATCACATAATACGTTATATGGTATGACGTCATAACGTAAATAGGTTATATGGTATGACGGTATACCGTATTACGTTATATGGGATGACGTTGTAACGTATTACGTTATATGGGATGACGTTGTAACGTATTTCGTTATATGGGAGGACGTTGTAACGTATTACGTTATATGGTATGACGTTATAACGTATTACGTCATATGGGATGACGTTGTAACGTATTACGTGAAATGGGATGACATTGTAACGTATTACGTTAAATGGGACGACGTTATAACGTATTACGTTATATGGTATGACCTTATAACGTATTACGTTATATGGGATGACGTAATAACGTATTACGTAATATGGGATGACGTTATCACATAATGCGTTATATGGTATGACGTCATAACGTAAATAGGTTATATGGTATGACGGTATACCGTATTACGTTATATGGTATGACGTTATAACGTATTACGTTATATGGTATGACGTTATAACATATTACGTTATATGGTATGACGTTATACCGTATTACGTTATATGGGATGACGTTATAACGTATTACGTTATATGGGATGACGTTGTAACGTATTACGTTATATGGGATGACGTTGTAACGTATTACGTGAAATGGGATGACGTTGTAACGTATTACGTTAAATCGGACGACGTTATAACGTATTACGTTATATGGTATGACCTTATAACGTATTACGTTATATGGGATGACATAATAACGTATTACGTAATATGGGATGACGTTATCACATAATGCGTTATATGGTATGACGTCATAACGTAAATAGGTTATATGGTATGACGGTTTACCGTATTACGTTATATTGGATGACGTAATAACGTATTACGTAATATGGGATGACGTTATCATATAATACGTTATATGGTATGACGTCATAACGTCAATAGGTTATATGGTATGACGGTATACAGTATTACGTTATATGGTATGACGTTATACCGTATTACGTTATATGGGATGACGTTATAACGTATTACGTTATATGGGATGACGTTATAACGTATTACGTTATATGGGACGACGTTATAACGTATTAAGTTATATGGGACGACGTTATAACGTATTGCGTTATATGGAACGACGTTATACCGTATTACGTTATATGGTATGACGTTATAACGTATTACGTTATATGGTATGACGTTATAACATATTACGTTATATGGTATGACGTTATACCGTATTACGTTATATGGGATGACGTTATAACGTATTACGTTATATGGGATGACGTTGTAACGTATTACGTTATATGGGATGACGTTGTAACGTATTACGTGAAATGGGATGACGTTGTAACGTATTACGTTAAATGGGACGACGTTATAACGTATTACGTTATATGGTATGACCTTATAACGTATTACGTTATATGGGATGACGTAATAACGTATTACGTAATATGGGATGACGTTATCACATAATGCGTTATATGGTATGACGTCATAACGTAAATAGGTTATATGGTATGACGGTTTACCGTATTACGTTATATGGTATGACGTTATAACGTATTACGTTATATGGGATGACGTTATAACGTATTACGTTATATGGTATGACGTTATAACATATTACGTTATATGGTATGACGTTATACCGTATTACATTATATGGGATGACGTTATAACGTATTACGTTATATGGGATGACGTTGTAACGTATTACGTGAAATGGGATGACGTTGTAACGTATTACGTTAAATGGGACGACGTTATAACGTATTACGTTAAATGGTATGACGTTATAACGTATTACGTTATATGGGATGACGTTATAACGTATTAAGTTATATGGGACGACGTTATAACGTATTGCGTTATATGGAACGACGTTATACCGTATTACGTTATATTGGATGACGTAATAACGTATTACGTAATATGGGATGACGTTATCATATAATACGTTATATGGTATGACGTCATAACGTCAATAGGTTATATGGTATGACGGTATACAGTATTACGTTATATGGTATGACGTTATACCGTATTACGTTATATGGGATGACGTTATAACGTATTACGTTATATGGGATGACGTTATAACGTATTACGTTATATGGGACGACGTTATAACGTATTAAGTTATATGGGACGACGTTATAACGTATTGCGTTATATGGAACGACGTTATACCGTATTACGTTATATTGGATGAAGTAATAACGTATTACGTAATATGGGATGACGTTATCATATAATACGTTATATGGTATGACGTCATAACGTCAATAGGTTATATGGTATGACGGTATACAGTATTACGTTATATGGTATGACGTTATACCGTATTACGTTATATGGGATGACGTTATAACGTATTACGTTATATGGGATGACGTTATAACGTATTACGTTATATGGGACGACGTTATAACGTATTAAGTTATATGGGACGACGTTATAACGTATTGCGTTATATGGAACGACGTGATACCGTATTACGTTATATTGGATGACGTAATAACGTATTACGTAATATGGGATGACGTTATCACATAATACGTTATATGCTATGACGTCATAACGTAAATAGGTTATATGGTATGACGGTATACCGTATTACGTTATATGGGATGGCGTTATAACGTATTACGTTATATGGGATGACGTTGTAACGTATTTCGTTATATGGGAGTACGTTATAACGTATTACGTTATATGGTATGACGTTATAACGTATTACGTTATATGGGATGACGTAATAACGTATTACGTAATATGGGATGACGTTGTAACGTATTACGTTATATGGGATGACGTTATAATGTATTACGTTATATGGTATGACGTTATAACATATTACGTTATATGGTATGACGTCATAACGTAAATAGGTTATATGGTATGACGGTATACCGTATTACGTTATATGGGACGACGTTATAACGTATTACGTTATATGGGATGACGTTATCACGTAATACGCTATATGGTATGACGTTATAATGTATTACGTTATATGGGATGACGTTCTAACGTATTTCGTTATATGGGAGGACGTTATAACGTATTACGTTATATGGTATGACGTTATAACGTATTACGTTATATGGGATGACGTTATAACGTATTACGTTATATGGTATGACGTTATAACATATTACGTTATATGGTATGACGTTATACCGTATTACGTTATATGGGATGACGTTATAACGTATTACGTTATATGGGATGACGTTGTAACGTATTACGTGAAATGGGATGACGTTGTAACGTATTACGTTAAATGGGACGACGTTATAACGTATTACGTTATATGGTATGACGTTATAACGTATTACGTTATATGGGATGACGTAATAACGTATTACGTAATATGGGATGACGTTGTAACGTATTACGTTATATGGGATGACGTTATAATGTATTACGTTATATGGTATGACGTTATAACATATTACGTTATATGGTATGACGTCATAACGTAAATAGGTTATATGGTATGACGGTATACCGTAGTACGTTATATGGGACGACGTTATAACGTATTACGTTATATGGTATGACGTTGTAACGTATTACGTTATATGGTATGACGTTATAACGTATTGCGTTATATGGGACTACGTTATAACCTATTGAGGTATATGGTGTAACGTTAAAACGTAATAGGTTATATGGTATGACGTTATAACGTATTGCGTTATATGGTATGACGTTATAACGTATTGCGTTATATGTTATAACGTAATAACGTAATATGTTATTTGGTATGACGTTATAAGGTATTGCCTTATATGGTATGACGTTATAACGTATTACGTTATATGGGAGGACGTTATAACGTATTATGTTTTATGGGAGGACGTTATAACGTATTGCGTTATATGGGAGGACGTTATAACGTATTATGTTATATGGTATGACGTTATATCGTATTACGTTATATGGTATGACGTTATAACATATTACGTTATATGGTATGATGTTATAACGTAATAGGTTATATTGGTTGACGTAATAACGTATTACGTAATATGGGATGACGTTATCACATAATACGTTATATGGTATGACGTCATAACGTAAATAGGTTATATGGTATGACGGTATACCGTATTACGTTATATGGGATGACGTTGTAACGTATTACGTTATATGGGATGACGTTGTAACGTATTTCGTTATATGGGAGGACGTTGTAACGTATTACGTTATATGGTATGACGTTATAACGTATTACGTCATATGGGATGACGTTGTAACGTATTACGTGAAATGGGATGACATTGTAACGTATTACGTTAAATGGGACGACGTTATAACGTATTACGTTATATGGTATGACCTTATAACGTATTACGTTATATGGGATGACGTAATAACGTATTACGTAATATGGGATGACGTTATCACATAATGCGTAATATGGTATGACGTCATAACGTAAATTGGTTATATGGTATGACGGTATACCGTATTACGTTATATGGTATGACGTTATAACGTATTACGTTATATGGTATGACGTTATAACATATTACGTTATATGGTATGACGTTATACCGTATTACGTTATATGGGATGACGTTATAACGTATTACGTTATATGGGATGACGTTGTAACGTATTACGTTATATGGGATGACGTTGTAACGTATTACGTGAAATGGGATGACGTTGTAACGTATTACGTTAAATCGGACGACGTTATAACGTATTACGTTATATGGTATGACCTTATAACGTATTACGTTATATGGGATGACATAATAACGTATTACGTAATATGGGATGACGTTATCACATAATGCGTTATATGGTATGACGTCATAACGTAAATAGGTTATATGGTATGACGGTTTACCGTATTACGTTATATTGGATGACGTAATAACGTATTACGTAATATGGGATGACGTTATCATATAATACGTTATATGGTATGACGTCATAACGTCAATAGGTTATATGGTATGACGGTATACAGTATTACGTTATATGGTATGACGTTATACCGTATTACGTTATATGGGATGACGTTATAACGTATTACGTTATATGGGATGACGTTATAACGTATTACGTTATATGGGACGACGTTATAACGTATTAAGTTATATGGGACGACGTTATAACGTATTGCGTTATATGGAACGACGTTATACCGTATTACGTTATATGGTATGACGTTATAACGTATTACGTTATATGGTATGACGTTATAACATATTACGTTATATGGTATGACGTTATACCGTATTACGTTATATGGGATGACGTTATAACGTATTACGTTATATGGGATGACGTTGTAACGTATTACGTTATATGGGATGACGTTGTAACGTATTACGTGAAATGGGATGACGTTGTAACGTATTACGTTAAATGGGACGACGTTATAACGTATTACGTTATATGGTATGACCTTATAACGTATTACGTTATATGGGATGACGTAATAACGTATTACGTAATATGGGATGACGTTATCACATAATGCGTTATATGGTATGACGTCATAACGTAAATAGGTTATATGGTATGACGGTTTACCGTATTACGTTATATGGTATGACGTTATAACGTATTACGTTATATGGGATGACGTTATAACGTATTACGTTATATGGTATGACGTTATAACATATTACGTTATATGGTATGACGTTATACCGTATTACGTTATATGGGATGACGTTATAACGTATTACGTTATATGGGATGACGTTGTAACGTATTACGTGAAATGGGATGACGTTGTAACGTATTACGTTAAATGGGACGACGTTATAACGTATTACGTTAAATGGTATGACGTTATAACGTATTACGTTATATGGGATGACGTTATAACGTATTAAGTTATATGGGACGACGTTATAACGTATTGCGTTATATGGAACGACGTTATACCGTATTACGTTATATTGGATGACGTAATAACGTATTACGTAATATGGGATGACGTTATCATATAATACGTTATATGGTATGACGTCATAACGTCAATAGGTTATATGGTATGACGGTATACAGTATTACGTTATATGGTATGACGTTATACCGTATTACGTTATATGGGATGACGTTATAACGTATTACGTTATATGGGATGACGTTATAACGTATTACGTTATATGGGACGACGTTATAACGTATTAAGTTATATGGGACGACGTTATAACGTATTGCGTTATATGGAACGACGTTATACCGTATTACGTTATATTGGATGAAGTAATAACGTATTACGTAATATGGGATGACGTTATCATATAATACGTTATATGGTATGACGTCATAACGTCAATAGGTTATATGGTATGACGGTATACAGTATTACGTTATATGGTATGACGTTATACCGTATTACGTTATATGGGATGACGTTATAACGTATTACGTTATATGGGATGACGTTATAACGTATTACGTTATATGGGACGACGTTATAACGTATTAAGTTATATGGGACGACGTTATAACGTATTGCGTTATATGGAACGACGTGATACCGTATTACGTTATATTGGATGACGTAATAACGTATTACGTAATATGGGATGACGTTATCACATAATACGTTATATGCTATGACGTCATAACGTAAATAGGTTATATGGTATGACGGTATACCGTATTACGTTATATGGGATGGCGTTATAACGTATTACGTTATATGGGATGACGTTGTAACGTATTTCGTTATATGGGAGTACGTTATAACTTATTACGTTATATGGGATGAAGTTATCACGTAATACACTATATGGTATGACGTTATAACGTATTTCGTTATATGGGATGACGTTATCACGTAATATGCTATATGGTATGACGTTATAATGTATTACGTTATATGGGATGACGTTCTAACGTATTTCGTTATATGGGAGGACGTTATAACGTATTACGTTATATGGTATGACGTTATAACGTATTACGTTATATGGGATGACGTTATAACGTATTACGTTATATGGTATGACGTTATAACATATTACGTTATATGATATGACGTTATACCGTATTACGTTATATGGGATGACGTTATAACGTATTACGTTATATGGGATGACGTTGTAACGTATTACGTGAAATGGGATGACGTTGTAACGTATTACGTTAAATGGGGCGACGTTATAACGTATTACGTTATATGGTATGACGTTATAACGTATTACGTTATATGGGATGACGTAATAACGTATTACGTAATATGGGATGACGTTGTAACGTATTTCGTTATATGGGAGGACGTTATAACGTATTACGTTATATGGTATGACGTTATAACGTATTACGTTATATGGGATGACGTTATAACGTATTACGTTATATGGTATGACGTTATAACATATTACGTTATATGATATGACGTTATACCGTATTACGTTATATGGGATGACGTTATACCGTATTACGTTATATGGGATGACGTTGTAACGTATTACGTTATATGGGATGACGTTGTAACGTATTTCGTTATATGGGAGGACGTTGTAACGTATTACGTTATATGGTATGACGTTATAACGTATTACGTCATATGGGATGACGTTGTAACGTATTACGTGAAATGGGATGACATTGTAACGTATTACGTTAAATGGGACGACGTTATAACGTATTACGTTATATGGTATGACCTTATAACGTATTACGTTATATGGGATGACGTAATAACGTATTACGTAATATGGGATGACGTTATCACATAATGCGTAATATGGTATGACGTCATAACGTAAATTGGTTATATGGTATGACGGTATACCGTATTACGTTATATGGTATGACGTTATAACGTATTACGTTATATGGTATGACGTTATAACATATTACGTTATATGGTATGACGTTATACCGTATTACGTTATATGGGATGACGTTATAACGTATTACGTTATATGGGATGACGTTGTAACGTATTACGTTATATGGGATGACGTTGTAACGTATTACGTGAAATGGGATGACGTTGTAACGTATTACGTTAAATCGGACGACGTTATAACGTATTACGTTATATGGTATGACCTTATAACGTATTACGTTATATGGGATGACATAATAACGTATTACGTAATATGGGATGACGTTATCACATAATGCGTTATATGGTATGACGTCATAACGTAAATAGGTTATATGGTATGACGGTTTACCGTATTACGTTATATTGGATGACGTAATAACGTATTACGTAATATGGGATGACGTTATCATATAATACGTTATATGGTATGACGTCATAACGTCAATAGGTTATATGGTATGACGGTATACAGTATTACGTTATATGGTATGACGTTATACCGTATTACGTTATATGGGATGACGTTATAACGTATTACGTTATATGGGATGACGTTATAACGTATTACGTTATATGGGACGACGTTATAACGTATTATTAAGTTATATGGGACGACGTTATAACGTATTGCGTTATATGGAACGACGTTATACACGTATTACGTTATATGGTATGACGTTATAACGTATTACGTTATATGGTATGACGTTATAACATATTACGTTATATGGTATGACGTTATACCGTATTACGTTATATGGGATGACGTTATAACGTATTACGTTATATGGGATGACGTTGTAACGTATTACGTTATATGGGATGACGTTGTAACGTATTACGTGAAATGGGATGACGTTGTAACGTATTACGTTAAATCGGACGACGTTATAACGTATTACGTTATATGGTATGACCTTATAACGTATTACGTTATATGGGATGACATAATAACGTATTACGTAATATGGGATGACGTTATCACATAATGCGTTATATGGTATGACGTCATAACGTAAATAGGTTATATGGTATGACGGTTTACCGTATTACGTTATATGGTATGACGTTATAACGTATTACGTTATATGGGATGACGTTATAACGTATTACGTTATATGGTATGACGTTATAACATATTACGTTATATGGTATGACGTTATACCGTATTACATTATATGGGATGACGTTATAACGTATTACGTTATATGGGATGACGTTGTAACGTATTACGTGAAATGGGATGACGTTGTAACGTATTACGTTAAATGGGACGACGTTATAACGTATTACGTTAAATGGTATGACGTTATAACGTATTACGTTATATGGGATGACGTTATAACGTATTAAGTTATATGGGACGACGTTATAACGTATTGCGTTATATGGAACGACGTTATACCGTATTACGTTATATTGGATGACGTAATAACGTATTACGTAATATGGGATGACGTTATCATATAATACGTTATATGGTATGACGTCATAACGTCAATAGGTTATATGGTATGACGGTATACAGTATTACGTTATATGGTATGACGTTATACCGTATTACGTTATATGGGATGACGTTATAACGTATTACGTTATATGGGATGACGTTATAACGTATTACGTTATATGGGACGACGTTATAACGTATTAAGTTAAATGGGACGACGTTATAACGTATTGCGTTATATGGAACGACGTTATACCGTATTACGTTATATTGGATGACGTAATAACGTATTACGTAATATGGGATGACGTTATCACATAATGCGTTATATGGTATGACGTCATAACGTAAATAGGTTATATGGTATGACGGTATACCGTATTACGTTATATGGTATGACGTTATAACGTATTACGTTATATGGTATGACGTTATAACATATTACGTTATATGGTATGACGTTATACCGTATTACGTTATATGGGATGACGTTATAACGTATTACGTTATATGGGATGACGTTGTAACGTATTACGTTATATGGGATGACGTTGTAACGTATTACGTGAAATGGGATGACGTTGTAACGTATTACGTTAAATGGGACGACGTTATAACGTATTACGTTAAATGGTATGACGTTATAACGTATTACGTTATATGGGATGACGTTATAACGTATTAAGTTATATGGGACGACGTTATAACGTATTGCGTTATATGGAACGACGTTATACCGTATTACGTTATATTGGATGACGTAATAACGTATTACGTAATATGGGATGACGTTATCATATAATACGTTATATGGTATGACGTCATAACGTCAATAGGTTATATGGTATGACGGTATACAGTATTACGTTATATGGTATGACGTTATACCGTATTACGTTATATGGGATGACGTTATAACGTATTACGTTATATGGGATGACGTTATAACGTATTACGTTATATGGGACGACGTTATAACGTATTAAGTTATATGGGACGACGTTATAACGTATTGCGTTATATGGAACGACGTTATACCGTATTACGTTATATTGGATGACGTAATAACGTATTACGTAATATGGGATGACGTTATCATATAATACGTTATATGGTATGACGTCATAACGTCAATAGGTTATATGGTATGACGGTATACAGTATTACGTTATATGGTATGACGTTATACCGTATTACGTTATATGGGATGACGTTATAACGTATTACGTTATATGGGATGACGTTATAACGTATTACGTTATATGGGACGACGTTATAACGTATTAAGTTATATGGGACGACGTTATAACGTATTGCGTTATATGGAACGACGTGATACCGTATTACGTTATATTGGATGACGTAATAACGTATTACGTAATATGGGATGACGTTATCACATAATACGTTATATGCTATGACGTCATAACGTAAATAGGTTATATGGTATGACGGTATACCGTATTACGTTATATGGGATGGCGTTATAACGTATTACGTTATATGGGATGACGTTGTAACGTATTTCGTTATATGGGAGTACGTTATAACTTATTACGTTATATGGGATGAAGTTATCACGTAATACACTATATGGTATGACGTTATAACGTATTTCGTTATATGGGATGACGTTATCACGTAATATGCTATATGGTATGACGTTATAATGTATTACGTTATATGGGATGACGTTCTAACGTATTTCGTTATATGGGAGGACGTTATAACGTATTACGTTATATGGTATGACGTTATAACGTATTACGTTATATGGGATGACGTTATAACGTATTACGTTATATGGTATGACGTTATAACATATTACGTTATATGATATGACGTTATACCGTATTACGTTATATGGGATGACGTTATAACGTATTACGTTATATGGGATGACGTTGTAACGTATTACGTGAAATGGGATGACGTTGTAACGTATTACGTTAAATGGGGCGACGTTATAACGTATTACGTTATATGGTATGACGTTATAACGTATTACGTTATATGGGATGACGTAATAACGTATTACGTAATATGGGATGACGTTGTAACGTATTTCGTTATATGGGAGGACGTTATAACGTATTACGTTATATGGTATGACGTTATAACGTATTACGTTATATGGGATGACGTTATAACGTATTACGTTATATGGTATGACGTTATAACATATTACGTTATATGATATGACGTTATACCGTATTACGTTATATGGGATGACGTTATACCGTATTACGTTATATGGGATGACGTTGTAACGTATTACGTTATATGGGATGACGTTGTAACGTATTTCGTTATATGGGAGGACGTTGTAACGTATTACGTTATATGGTATGACGTTATAACGTATTACGTCATATGGGATGACGTTGTAACGTATTACGTGAAATGGGATGACATTGTAACGTATTACGTTAAATGGGACGACGTTATAACGTATTACGTTATATGGTATGACCTTATAACGTATTACGTTATATGGGATGACGTAATAACGTATTACGTAATATGGGATGACGTTATCACATAATGCGTTATATGGTATGACGTCATAACGTAAATAGGTTATATGGTATGACGGTATACCGTATTACGTTATATGGTATGACGTTATAACGTATTACGTTATATGGTATGACGTTATAACATATTACGTTATATGGTATGACGTTATACCGTATTACGTTATATGGGATGACGTTATAACGTATTACGTTATATGGGATGACGTTGTAACGTATTACGTTATATGGGATGACGTTGTAACGTATTACGTGAAATGGGATGACGTTGTAACGTATTACGTTAAATCGGACGACGTTATAACGTATTACGTTATATGGTATGACCTTATAACGTATTACGTTATATGGGATGACATAATAACGTATTACGTAATATGGGATGACGTTATCACATAATGCGTTATATGGTATGACGTCATAACGTAAATAGGTTATATGGTATGACGGTTTACCGTATTACGTTATATTGGATGACGTAATAACGTATTACGTAATATGGGATGACGTTATCATATAATACGTTATATGGTATGACGTCATAACGTCAATAGGTTATATGGTATGACGGTATACAGTATTACGTTATATGGTATGACGTTATACCGTATTACGTTATATGGGATGACGTTATAACGTATTACGTTATATGGGATGACGTTATAACGTATTACGTTATATGGGACGACGTTATAACGTATTAAGTTATATGGGACGACGTTATAACGTATTGCGTTATATGGAACGACGTTATACCGTATTACGTTATATGGTATGACGTTATAACGTATTACGTTATATGGTATGACGTTATAACATATTACGTTATATGGTATGACGTTATACCGTATTACGTTATATGGGATGACGTTATAACGTATTACGTTATATGGGATGACGTTGTAACGTATTACGTTATATGGGATGACGTTGTAACGTATTACGTGAAATGGGATGACGTTGTAACGTATTACGTTAAATGGGACGACGTTATAACGTATTACGTTATATGGTATGACCTTATAACGTATTACGTTATATGGGATGACATAATAACGTATTACGTAATATGGGATGACGTTATCACATAATGCGTTATATGGTATGACGTCATAACGTAAATAGGTTATATGGTATGACGGTTTACCGTATTACGTTATATGGGATGACGTTATAACGTATTACGTTATACGGGATGACGTTATAACGTATTACGTTATATGGGATGACGTTATAACGTATTACGTTATATGGGATGACGTTATAACGTATCACGTTATATGGGACGACGTTATAACGTATTACGTTATATGGGATGACGTTGTAACGTATTACGTTAAATGGGATGACGTTGTAACGTATTACGTTAAATGGGACGACGTTATAACGTATTACGTTAAATGGTATGACGTTATAACGTATTACGTTATATGGGATGACGTTATAACGTATTAAGTTATATGGGACGACGTTATAACGTATTGCGTTATATGGAACGACGTTATACCGTATTACGTTATATTGGATGACGTAATAACGTATTACGTAATATGGGATGACGTTATCATATAATACGTTATATGGTATGACGTCATAACGTCAATAGGTTATATGGTATGACGGTATACAGTATTACGTTATATGGTATGACGTTATACCGTATTACGTTATATGGGATGACGTTATAACGTATTACGTTATATGGGATGACGTTATAACGTATTACGTTATATGGGACGACGTTATAACGTATTAAGTTATATGGGACGACGTTATAACGTATTGCGTTATATGGAACGACGTTATACCGTATTACGTTATATTGGATGACGTAATAACGTATTACGTAATATGGGATGACGTTATCATATAATACGTTATATGGTATGACGTCATAACGTCAATAGGTTATATGGTATGACGGTATACAGTATTACGTTATATGGTATGACGTTATACCGTATTACGTTATATGGGATGACGTTATAACGTATTACGTTATATGGGATGACGTTATAACGTATTACGTTATATGGGACGACGTTATAACGTATTATGTTATATGGGACGACGTTATAACGTATTGCGTTATATGGAACGACGTGATACCGTATTACGTTATATTGGATGACGTAATAACGTATTACGTAATATGGGATGACGTTATCACATAATACGTTATATGCTATGACGTCATAACGTAAATAGGTTATATGGTATGACGGTATACCGTATTACGTTATATGGGATGGCGTTATAACGTATTACGTTATATGGGATGACGTTGTAACGTATTTCGTTATATGGGAGTACGTTATAACTTATTACGTTATATGGGATGAAGTTATCACGTAATACACTATATGGTATGACGTTATAACGTATTTCGTTATATGGGATGACGTTATCACGTAATATGCTATATGGTATGACGTTATAATGTATTACGTTATATGGTATGACGTTCTAACGTATTTCGTTATATGGGAGGACGTTATAACGTATTACGTTATATGGTATGACGTTATAACGTATTACGTTATATGGGATGACGTTATAACGTATTACGTTATATGGTATGACGTTATAACATATTACGTTATATGATATGACGTTATACCGTATTACGTTATATGGGATGACGTTATAACGTATTACGTTATATGGGATGACGTTGTAACGTATTACGTGAAATGGGATGACGTTGTAACGTATTACGTTAAATGGGGCGACGTTATAACGTATTACGTTATATGGTATGACGTTATAACGTATTACGTTATATGGGATGACGTAATAACGTATTACGTAATATGGGATGACGTTGTAACGTATTACGTTATATGGGATGACGTTATAATGTATTACGTTATATGGTATGACGTTATAACATATTACGTTATATGGTATGACGTCATAACGTAAATAGGTTATATGGTATGACGGTATACCGTAGTACGTTATATGGGACGACGTTATAACGTATTACGTTATATGGTATGACGTTGTAACGTATTACGTTATATGGTATGACGTTATAACGTATTGCGTTATATGGGACTACGTTATAACCTATTGAGGTATATGGTGTAACGTTAAAACGTAATAGGTTATATGGTATGACGTTATAACGTATTGCGTTATATGGTATGACGTTATAACGTATTGCGTTATATGTTATAACGTAATAACGTAATATGTTATTTGGTATGACGTTATAAGGTATTGCCTTATATGGTATGACGTTATAACGTATTACGTTATATGGGAGGACGTTATAACGTATTATGTTTTATGGGAGGACGTTATAACGTATTGCGTTATATGGGAGGACGTTATAACGTATTATGTTATATGGTATGACGTTATATCGTATTACGTTATATGGTATGACGTTATAACATATTACGTTATATGGTATGATGTTATAACGTAATAGGTTATATTGGTTGACGTAATAACGTATTACGTAATATGGGATGACGTTATCACATAATACGTTATATGGTATGACGTCATAACGTAAATAGGTTATATGGTATGACGGTATACCGTATTACGTTATATGGGATGACGTTGTAACGTATTACGTTATATGGGATGACGTTGTAACGTATTTCGTTATATGGGAGGACGTTGTAACGTATTACGTTATATGGTATGACGTTATAACGTATTACGTCATATGGGATGACGTTGTAACGTATTACGTGAAATGGGATGACATTGTAACGTATTACGTTAAATGGGACGACGTTATAACGTATTACGTTATATGGTATGACCTTATAACGTATTACGTTATATGGGATGACGTAATAACGTATTACGTAATATGGGATGACGTTATCACATAATGCGTTATATGGTATGACGTCATAACGTAAATTGGTTATATGGTATGACGGTATACCGTATTACGTTATATGGTATGACGTTATAACGTATTACGTTATATGGTATGACGTTATAACATATTACGTTATATGGTATGACGTTATACCGTATTACGTTATATGGGATGACGTTATAACGTATTACGTTATATGGGATGACGTTGTAACGTATTACGTTATATGGGATGACGTTGTAACGTATTACGTGAAATGGGATGACGTTGTAACGTATTACGTTAAATGGGACGACGTTATAACGTATTACGTTATATGGTATGACCTTATAACGTATTACGTTATATGGGATGACATAATAACGTATTACGTAATATGGGATGACGTTATCACATAATGCGTTATATGGTATGACGTCATAACGTAAATAGGTTATATGGTATGACGGTTTACCGTATTACGTTATATGGTATGACGTTATAACGTATTACGTTATATGGGATGACGTTATATCGTATTACGTTATATGGTATGACGTTATAACATATTACGTTATATGGTATGACGTTATACCGTATTACGTTATATGGGATGACGTTGTAACGTATTACGTTATATGGGATGACGTTGTAACGTATTACGTGAAATGGGATGACGTTATAACGTATTAAGTTATATGGGACGACGTTATAACGTATTGCGTTATATGGAACGACGTTATACCGTATTACGTTATATTGGATGACGTAATAACGTATTACGTAATATGGGATGACGTTATCATATAATACGTTATATGGTATGACGTCATAACGTCAATAGGTTATATGGTATGACGGTATACAGTATTACGTTATATGGTATGACGTTATACCGTATTACGTTACATGGGATGACGTTATAACGTATTACGTTATATGGGATGACGTTATAACGTATTACGTTATATGGGACGACGTTATAACGTATTAAGTTATATGGGACGACGTTATAACGTATTGCGTTATATGGAACGACGTTATACCGTATTACGTTATATTGGATGACGTAATAACGTATTACGTAATATGGGATGACGTTATCATATAATACGTTATATGGTATGACGTCATAACGTCAATAGGTTATATGGTATGACGGTATACAGTATTACGTTATATGGTATGACGTTATACCGTATTACGTTATATGGGATGACGTTATAACGTATTACGTTATATGGGATGACGTTATAACGTATTACGTTATATGGGACGACGTTATAACGTATTAAGTTATATGGGACGACGTTATAACGTATTGCGTTATATGGAACGACGTGATACCGTATTACGTTATATGGATGACGTAATAACGTATTACGTAATATGGGATGACGTTATCACATAATACGTTATATGGTATGACGTCATAACGTAAATAGGTTATATGGTATGACGGTATACCGTATTACGTTATATGGGATGACGTTATAACGAATTACGTTATATGGGATGACGTTGTAACGTATTTCGTTATATGGGAGTACGTTATAACTTATTACGTTATATGGGATGAGTTATCACGTAATACACTATGGTATGACGTTATAACGTAAATAGGTTATATGGTATGACGTATTACGTTATATGGGATGACGTTATAACGTATTACGTTATATGGGATGACGTTATAACGTATTACGTTATATGGGATGACGTTATAACGTATTACGTTATATGGGACGACGTTATAACGTATTAAGTTATATGGGACGACGTTATAACGTATTGCGTTACATGGAACGACGTGATACCGTATTACGTTATATTGGATGACGTAATAACGTATTACGTAATATGGGATGACGTTATCACATAATACGTTATATGCTATGACGTCATAACGTAAATAGGTTATATGGTATGACGGTATACCGTATTACGTTATATGGGATGGCGTTATAACGTATTACGTTATATGGGATGACGTTGTAACGTATTTCGTTATATGGGAGTACGTTATAACTTATTACGTTATATGGGATGAAGTTATCACGTAATACACTATATGGTATGACGTTATAACGTATTTCGTTATATGGGATGACGTTATCACGTAATATGCTATATGGTATGACGTTATAATGCATTACGTTATATGGGATGACGTTCTAACGTATTTCGTTATATGGGAGGACGTTATAACGTATTTCGTTATATGGAACGACGTTATACCGTATTACGTTATATTGGATGACGTAATAACGTATTACGTAATATGGGATGACGTTATCATATAATACGTTATATGGTATGACGTCATAACGTCAATAGGTTATATGGTATGACGGTATACAGTATTACGTTATATGGTATGACGTTATACCGTATTACGTTATATGGGATGACGTTATAACGTATTACGTTATATGGGATGACGTTATAACGTATTACGTTATATGGGATGACGTTATAACGTATTACGTTATATGGGACGACGTTATAACGTATTAAGTTATATGGGACGACGTTATAACGTATTGCGTTATATGGGATGACGTTGTAACGTATTACGTTATATGGGATGACGTTGTAACGTATTACGTGAAATGGGATGACGTTGTAACGTATTACGTTATATGGGATGACGTTGTAACGTATTACGTGAAATGGGATGACGTTGTAACGTATTACGTTAAATGGGACGACGTTATAACGTATTACGTTATATGGTATGACCTTATAACGTATTACGTTATATGGGATGACGTAATAACGTATTACGTAATATGGGATGACGTTATCACATAATGCGTTATATGGTATGACGTCATAACGTAAATAGGTTATATGGTATGACGGTTTACCGTATTACGTTATATGGTATGACGTTATAACGTATTACGTTATATGGGATGACGTTATAACGTATTACGTTATATGGTATGACGTTATAACATATTACGTTATATGGTATGACGTTATACCGTATTACGTTATATGGGATGACGTTATAACGTATTACGTTATATGGGATGACGTTGTAACGTATTACGTTATATGGGATGACGTTGTAACGTATTACGTGAAATGGGATGACGTTGTAACGTATTACGTTAAATGGGACGACGTTATAACGTATTACGTTAAATGGTATGACGTTATAACGTATTACGTTATATGGGATGACGTTATAACGTATTAAGTTATATGGGACGACGTTATAACGTATTGCGTTATATGGAACGACGTTATACCGTATTACGTTATATTGGATGACGTAATAACGTATTACGTAATATGGGATGACGTTATCATATAATACGTTATATGGTATGACGTCATAACGTCAATAGGTTATATGGTATGACGGTATACAGTATTACGTTATATGGTATGACGTTATACCGTATTACGTTATATGGGATGACGTTATAACGTATTACGTTATATGGGATGACGTTATAACGTATTACGTTATATGGGACGACGTTATAACGTATTAAGTTATATGGGACGACGTTATAACGTATTGCGTTATATGGAACGACGTGATACCGTATTACGTTATATTGGATGACGTAATAACGTATTACGTAATATGGGATGACGTTATCACATAATACGTTATATGCTATGACGTCATAACGTAAATAGGTTATATGGTATGACGGTATACCGTATTACGTTATATGGGATGGCGTTATAACGTATTACGTTATATGGGATGACGTTGTAACGTATTTCGTTATATGGGAGTACGTTATAACTTATTACGTTATATGGGATGAAGTTATCACGTAATACACTATATGGTATGACGTTATAACGTATTACGTTATATGGTATGACGTTATACCGTATTACGTTATATGGGATGACGTTATAACGTATTACGTTATATGGGATGACGTTATAACGTATTACGTTATATGGGACGACGTTATAACGTATTAAGTTATATGGGACGACGTTATAACGTATTGCGTTACATGGAACGACGTGATACCGTATTACGTTATATTGGATGACGTAATAACGTATTACGTAATATGGGATGACGTTATCACATAATACGTTATATGCTATGACGTCATAACGTAAATAGGTTATATGGTATGACGGTATACCGTATTACGTTATATGGGATGGCGTTATAACGTATTACGTTATATGGGATGACGTTGTAACGTATTTCGTTATATGGGAGTACGTTATAACTTATTACGTTATATGGGATGAAGTTATCACGTAATACACTATATGGTATGACGTTATAACGTATTTCGTTATATGGGATGACGTTATCACGTAATATGCTATATGGTATGACGTTATAATGTATTACGTTATATGGGATGACGTTCTAACGTATTTCGTTATATGGGAGGACGTTATAACGTATTACGTTATATGGTATGACGTTATAACGTATTACGTTATATGGGATGACGTTATAACG